>NC_057806.1:705179313-705185635 GCF_018294505.1 Triticum aestivum
TAGCAGACAGATAAAAGATGAATCCACAGGCTCGTTGGTGAAATCCAGAGGGAGAGTTTGTCCTGACCATTTAGAGTTTGAGAGTTTGCCCTAGCCGTTTAGAGTTCGAGAAGGAAAACGAGAGGAGTGTCGTACGCAAGCACCCTGATGCATCCAGTGGTGTTTGCACGGAAAGCCTAGTAGCATAGTTTATATATTTTTCTTTTCAAAAAGCATAGATTTTGTGGCTCTCTTTATCTTTTGTTTTTTTAACAAGGTACATACACGTATATACACTTATCTTTATAAATGTACACACATTGTACCTGTATGAACACCTTCGAGATAGTAAACAGATACAACATTTTAAGATTGATAAAGTCGTCATACATGCCCCGTAATCAACGAGAACGTCTTCTCTCACCACTGAAGAAACATCGCCGAAAAGACTAAAATAAACTCAGAAAAATTGCATACACCAGTGTCCTGTTTAGAACTTGAATCCTGATAGACTGGTTAAAAAAACAATAATCTGAGCTATGCTCAATTCACAATGTAGTTTGCCACAAAGTACTCCTACCACGTCCTCTACAAAAGCAAAATACCCCTTTTACGTATAGTACACAAATGTGTTGGTGAATAGCCGGAGATAGAAAAACATCAGTTGAACCAAGCAGTACTAGTAGGCAGTAGTCGCTGTCCACGAGGAAAGCGTACGGCGGGTCGTCCACCGGCACGTCGCTGAACCCGTAGTGAACTCGACCCTGGGTTCCCGCACGAAGGCCTCTTTCCGATCGATGTCGTACAATAGCTCGTCTCCGTCGACGTGCATCTTCTTGCCCACCTGGATATACCCGTCGAGAAGCAGCCGCGGCCTCTAGACCCCTGCGCCTTTGCCTGGGCCGCCGTGGAAGCCGCCGTCGCTACTGGAGTCGCTGCTGTCACGTACGAGGCGGCGTAGCATGTCAGGGTCTCCGACGACCTTGAGGAGGAAGGCGAGCATCAGCTTTGGCCGGCGCTCGGCGTCCTGCACCCGGCGCCATATCGCCGCCATGTGGTCATCAGTGGCCCTCTGCTCCTGCTTCAGCCGGCATTAGTAGAAAATATGACTTTCGTCACAATTTAATGTACACATTAGTCCCGGTTGCATTACAAATTAGGACTAATGTGAGCATTATTATCAGTTCGAGCGGCTAGGGCGACGGAAAGACATTAGTTTCAATTTAAATGGGATCTTTAGTCCCGGTTTGAGATACGAATCGGGACTAAAAGGTGCGATGTCCTTTAGTCCCGGTTCATGTCTCAAACCGGGACTAACCTTTAGTTCCGGTTTGAGACATGAACCGGGATTAAAGGGTGCGATGCCCTTTAGTTCCGGTTCGTGTCTCAAACCCGGACTAAAGGGGTTCATGTCTCAAACCCTACCCCCTCCCCCCTCCGTGTATCGTCATTTTAGTTTTGAAAAAAAACAAAAGAAAATGATAAAAACTTTAAAAAATAAAATCCTTCAAGATGTAGTTATATTACTACATCTACTAGTTAAGAAAATTAAAAAACTTAAATTTGGACATGTTTTGCAAAAAATATTATGAAAAAGTAAAACGGCTATAACTTTTGCATACGATGTCGGAAAAAATGCAATATATCAAAATGTTCAGCACGAAAATCCGCATCCGATTTTGACTGCCATATGCCGTTTTGTAAATTTTTAGAATCCTCAAATTCTAAAAGGAAAAAAGTTATGCTCAAATTTCATTTTTTTTGATTTTGGTTAAATCTGGTCAAATTGTGGTCAAACTACTTATTCAAAAAGTACTAGTGTTACTAAATAATTATTCAATAATATTAGTGTTACTAAATAATTATTTCAGTTTTCTTGAATTTTGGTCAAAATTGTGGTCAAACTATGATCAAACTAGTAATTCAAGAAATATTAGTGTTACTAAATAATTATTGTTTTTAGAATAATAGTTTCAAACTCAAACAGTGAAACGTGTGACTTCATGCTCAAGCTAAACTCCCGAGGGTTAATAGGATTGAGATCTTAATATTGTCATGAAAACAACAAGTGCAGACTTGGGAACTAGGGGGAATAGAACTCGAAGTTAAGCGTGCTCAGGCTAGAGTAGTGACAGGATGGATGACCAGCCGGGAAGTTAGACGATTTTGAATGATGAGGGGTGATTAGAGAATAGAGATTATAGATTAAATTGAGCAGTGATGAGGGGTGATTAGAGATTAAATTATAAAATAATTCAGAAATTCAAAAATCAGAAGAAAAAAATTCAAAAAAAATTCAACTTTTTTTCAAAAAGTTTTCTTTAGTGCTACCAACCGGGACTAAGGTGGAGTTCTAAACAGCGGCCACGTGAAGGGCCTTTAGCCCCGGTTTGTAACAGAATCGAGACTAAAGGGGGGGGGGGCTTTAGTCTCGACCCTTTAGTCCCGGTTTCTGAATTGGGACTAAAGGCCCTCTAGAACTGAGACTAAAGACCCGTTTTCTACTAGTGCGGATCACCTCCATGGCCAGCATGGTGCTGCTAATGTCTTCATCCTCATCGTGTCCGCCCTTGCCGCGCCTACCGCTGCGGTGCCGGACGATGCGGGGCAGGAGGTGCGTCTGGGCGCGGAGGAAGAAGGCGTGCACGAACTCCCACCGATCCGGGTCCACCTTGCGAAAGCCATGGGTGTTGAGCTGGCTGACGAAGCTCAAGAAGTTGGAGTGCTTGAAGTGCGCGCGGAGCAGCATCTCCGAGAAGGCGAAGGGGTCGGCGACGAGGAAGCTGTTACTGGCCGGCCCCCACGTGACCACGGCGTCCGTCGCCGGGTCGTCCACCATCGCGTACGTCTTGTTCACCACGCCGCCGCCGGTGCTCATCTTTCACTCACGACAACAAGCAAAGTAAAAAAGAAAATAATTCTTATGCCACAAATGACTTGTAGTGTGAGAGTGGAAGCTGATCTGTACATTGAACTGCGGTTCGATACCTTAAGGCACATGCCTTGTGCCTATGACATGTGGGCACAACAGATGGCTGGCCCATATGTCAGAGACCCAAAGGCATATGTCTTTACGGCAGTGAATCTGCGTTCGTTGTATATGAAGCAGGGAGGCGTGATAGGACAGCTGCCAAGTACTTCCTCTGTTTCAAATTACTCGTCGCAGAAATAGATGTACTTAGAACTAAAATACATCTAGATACATCCATTTCTGCGACAAGTAATTCGAAATAAAAAGAGTATGTGTGAACGCATGTCTGCCCGGGAGAGCCCTGCGTGGCCGCCCCTGCCTCATCGGGCCGATATTAAATATACGTGGCCCTGCATGACGATGAATCACCACCCTCTTGTTTTCGCCCTGTCAACGTCTACATACGTTAGTTAATTACTACTACTAATTGTAGAGCGTAGTGTCAAGTCTCGGTAGGCCCAAGTACGTGTCTCTTCAGTGTTGGATGAGCAAAGATAGAAACACGATCTTCGACCTCGATTGTGGCGCTTATCTATGGAGCGTAGGTGACACACTCCTACCAGACCACAAGTGTTAGCAGCTTTCCGTTTCTTTAAGGCCTGTTTGATTTCAATACATCATTTGACTTATAAGTCAGGTGACTTAAAACCAGTGACTTATAAGTTATGTTTGTTTTTTCGATAAATGGTGCTTTTTATTGACTCATAATGTAGCATCGAGGGACACAATCATAACGAGTACACACCCGGCCTCTGCATAACTAAGATGCACACAGCCAACTCAACACACACAAAACTATCATGCCGACAAAAAGCAAAGTCATACAAGACCGAAGCTATGTCTAGACAGATGAAAAAAAAAAACCAAAGCACTGAAAGCACCGAGTGACGATATACATGCAGCGACCATCCGCGCCAACAATCTTTTGACAGCATAAAAATGACTAGAAGGGTTCTCCAAAAGAGACGCCTCCAACAAGGGAACGGCGTACAAGCGCCACCGTCGCCCAATCCAACCACCAAAGGTCAGACCGTGGGTTTTCATCCTAAAGATTAAATCCGAGCAACGCCATCAACAAGGTGACGACGCAAGAACGCCGCCATTGCCAGGTATAACCAACTAGGGCCATACCAGAGTTTTCATCCCGGAGCTCAAGACTGGGTACTCAATATACCACCCAATCGAAGTCGAATTATGATGTTTCCTCCACTTGCCTCGATCCCAATAGTTGCATACGCGTACGGTCCCAGGCGAGCAATGACCATATCTGTATAGGTTGGTTGACGAGACTCGACAAGAGCCACTCGCCACCACCCGAAGAAGTCTTTGACGGGGAGGATGGACAGCGACATCTCCAAATCCTGAGTTCGGGACACTTCGAAGGTCCTGCACCATCCTCGAAAGTGGCAGCCAAGCCTGATCTCCACGAGACTACAAAAGCACTCGCTTCCACTAGCTCCGTCGTCCTCACCTATTGATGTAAATCATACAGGTTGAAGCCTCTCAGGTGACTACCGTCCGGCCAATGACCGCCCAGCAGCTTGCTGGCCAGAAACATGGTGCCACCCGACATTACGCCCGAGCCCGAGCGATAGACCACCGTGACCGCGTCTGCCCGCCAAAGAAGCGAGTGATGGCCACGACCACTGCACTTGGCCACCGCCTCAACATCCAATCCATGGCGGGGAAGAGCGGAGCAATTCCCGTGCTCATGCCGAGGAATTGATGGCGCCCCGAGCTGTTGCTTCCATTGGAACCAATGACGTGTCCATGAGTGGTGGCGGCAAGCACCATAGTGCCCTTCTGGCCACCCATAGCAATCCTTCCAATGGATCCAGCCTGACATGGAGCGCCGCCGCCGCCGCTGCATCTTCGGCCTTCACAGCATCAAGTCGCCACGAGCACCTCGCCACACGTCGCTCAAAGTGCCTTGGGAAGGGAACCCCGCCGCCGCCGTCAGCCGCGCGGACGAGCCCGGCGGCGGCGAGGGAAGAGCGCACAGGAACTGTCGAGAAAAACGGATCCAATCACCGCCCGAGCCGCCCTCCCGGACGACGCGGGGGCCTTCCTAACTCAGGACTCTTCCTAACTCCGTTATCTCACCACATCTTTTCATCTTGTTTTTATGTAAAGTTGATGTGACCCATGCAAAAAGAGATGACTTATAAGTTTTAAGTTGGGATGAAACAACTTATAACTTATAAATTAGATCTATTTAGTAAATAAGTCATATTATCACTTTTTGATTTATAAGTTAATGATTTTTTTGGAACCAAACATGGCCTTAGTCTCGAAATATTTTCTTGCCTCTTTTTTGACAAGTGAAGAAACAATCTACTGTGTGGACAGGGGACGAACATCCCATCGAGTACGTACGTACAATATTAAAAATGGTTGATGGAATGCAAAATGGATCGGTTCAACTAATGGTTGATGGAATACAAACTAGAGCTGTTCAACCTGCTGAGCTCAGCGCTAATGAATGGCAGCTCCCCTCCCCTCCCCGGCCGGCTAGTTGAATGGTCCATAATTCCTGATTTAGCTTTGTCGCGTGCGGGATGAATGAGACCGACGTGTGACCACGTACGCCGTCCCTGGGTCGGCTATACGGCAACGTTGACTCAGGGCATCTCTGACAGTCTGTATGCTAGTTTGTTGGTAAAATATGACATATCATCAACCAACATTTTAATATACAACAATTTTAATGGATTGTATCTAGTTTGCCTAACAGGATGTGAGATGATAAATAAGATGTTCTCTCATTCTACATTGAAGCTTGTGCAAGGGGTGTTGGTTCATGTACATACAACCTTTCTCTCTTTCCTCATTTACTGTATGACGCATCATCAAAAATCCTACGTGGCAAAGTCTACCAACAATTATCTTACAACCATTGGAGATGCCCTCATCCACCATCATCGGGGTACATGACGACCAACTGCGCCTGGTGGGCCAAAATAATACTACCTTTGTTCAGGTTCACTAGTCTCTCATAATATTTTGAATCAAAGTTTAATCACTTATAATATAGATCCAAGGGAGTAGTTAAAATCATGGTCAAAATATATAACCTAATGTACGGTGGGAATAGTAAATCAGGACAGAGGTAGTACCATGTATGTCATTGATTTTGTGGTTCATATATTGGTACTATGTCATATATGCATGTGTTGTAATCTCTGGCAATCTCTTGAAATAGGTTTCGTTCCGGTATTATAAACGAGGATAGTGGCCCTGACAACCAGACACCATTACGTGATCAGTTCCAAAAAGGATGACAACCTTAGAGTGATCGCATTATGGAGGGCAAATGATGATCTTGGGGAGACCTCTATTGTCAAAAATGAATATGAAGATCTGAAGATGCAC
>NC_057806.1:705185986-705390320 GCF_018294505.1 Triticum aestivum
ACTACCCCTTCCCCACTATATGTCTTCCCACCCAACCTTTTCATCCAACACATGGTGGCATCCAAGATGCTTGAGTGCATGTGCAAAATTTATGATGTTTATGTCGTCATAAAAAATAATTGACTGTAAAAGGAACTTTGAAAAAGTATACTATTGGGACTCGGTTTTATCTTTTTGCCTAAAGCTTCTCGAATATCCAAACATCATGAAAAGTTGCACGTTGCTTGCGGACTCGATCATTTTCAATGCCAATTTTTTTTCAGTTAGTCTTTACTACTCCCTCCGTTCCTAAATCTAAGGGCTCATTCGGTTTGAAGGAAATTAAAACGAAGCAATTAGAAGTAGTATAGGAATCTTCTAGGATGTCACTTGCCAGCCTTGGGATTTCCATTGCCTCGTTCCTACGCAAAACATGAGGTTTAAGTGAATGTATAGTTTTCTCCAAAACATAGAGAATAAGTAGTATTTCTAAGAAATTCCTATACTAGTTTCCTACAAACCGAATGCATCTACATAATTTTTTTCTCTTGAATCCCATACCCATATTGTTCCTATGAAAATGCACCAAACCGAATAAGGCGCATCTACATAATTTTTTCCTCTTGAATCCCATTCCATATTTTTCCTATGAAAATCCTCCAAAATGAATAAGGCCTAAGTCTTTTTAGAGATTTTAATATGAACTACATACGTAGCAAACGGGTGAATCTACACTTTAAATTATGTCTATATACATCCGTATGTAGCCCATAGTAAAATCTCTAAAAGAACTTATTTAAAAACAAAGGAGTATCATATATGAATTTACTGTTCATCAATTGTTGACGAGCCCGGGCTCAGATGTAAATTACCGCATATTTTGTAGCTTCGCTTGTTCACATAGTAGTTTACCACAAAGTACTCCTACTACGTCGTCTATAGAACAAGCCTCCTTCTACGTACGGTACACAAATCACCCTCCGATCGAACCAACTCAGTAGCCCGTGTCCACAGGGAAAGCTTACGGCGGGTCATCCACCGGCATCTCGCTATATCCGTCGCCTCCCGTGTAGAACCCAGTGAACTTGACCCTGGGTTGCAGTGGCCCGCCAAGTCCATCATTCAGCAAGTATGATTTTCCGTAAATATTCTCGAAAGATCCGGTCTAGTTCTATATGAATACTAATAGGGGATAGGATCAAAATTGAAGCAACTTGTTATATTTCAAGCAATGGACGTATAATTATGGCTTTCCCATAATGATTCAAAGACACGAAGGATAGTGAAGATTCGACGGATACTAAAGATTCAGATGATTTCTATCAGGTGCATAAAAATAAAATCAAGATGTGATTGAGGGCCCTGGAGATGTTAAGGCCTCCTTTGATTCATAGGATAGGAATAACATAGGAATATGCAGTTATAAAAAATGAGATGACATGTATCTCAAATCTTATGAGTAGGGATAGGAAAAGAGATGTCTTTTGATTCATATCATAGGAATTTTTCATTGAGTCTAGACTAATGTTTATGCTCCTTTGAAATGTGGAGGATAGAAACTAGTCATATATAGGAATACGAATCCATTCTTATGAACCAAAGGGCTCTAAAGAAAAATAATCCTATCCTACAAAATTCATATGAAATGCCTCCAAACCAAGGGAAGCCCAAGTTTAGACTTTAAAGTGTTTTGATGTAACATTAGAGTTTGGTCAGTATTTTTTTTTCGGGCACAATATTTTTTGTTGGTTTCTCTTAGTTTAGTTTCTTTGATCTGTATAATATTCTTATATGGTTGGTTATAGTCTTTGATTTGGTATAACGGTTTGGTTCCTTAATTTCTTTTGTACAACCTTCCTTTATTAAAGAAAGATACATTATGAAAGTGGTTCTGATCTTCCATGACGCCCTCAATTTCATTTACGCTTAAAGGAAAGTTTTATGTTTTTCAAAGGCAAATGAGAAGATCAAGTGCTCTTGTTTATTCATAAGATGTTGTTTCTAGAAGGATTTTGTGATAAATCAAATGACTAGATTATGAAAAATGTAAGAGATCACCAAGCAACCCAATTCCTAAATCCAAAAATCGTCATTCATGGCAAACGAAGTTTGTTATCGTACCCAAGCACCCTGATTCATGACCAGTGGTGTTTGCACTGTATGATAGGACCGAAAAACTAGCATTTATATATATACTTTTTGAAAAAAGCTTAGGTTTTATAGCTCCCTTGTTTTTCAACATTACAATCACAGGCGCTCATACAGACACATATACTCATTCTTATGAACACATACTTGACACCTATCTATATGAGCACCTTCAAGATACTGAACCGGCACAATATCTTCATCTCACATGGTGCTACTAGTGTCTTCAGCCTCCCGTCGGCGTCTTGCATGCCACGCTTGCCGCCACTCCGGCGCCGAACGATGCATGGCAGGAGGTGCGTCTGGCCGCGGAGGAAGGACGCGTGCGTGAACTCCCACCGGTCCGGGTCGACCTTGTGGAAGCTGTAGGTGCTGTGCTACCGGACGAAGCTGGAGAAGTTGGAGTGCTTGAACTGCGTGGCCAGCAGCGCGCGCGAGAAGGCGAAGGGGTTGGCGACGACGAAGCTGTTGCTGGCCGACCCCCACGCGACCACGGCGTCGGTGGCCGCGTCGTCCACCATCGCGCACGTCTTGGCCATGAACGGCGCCACCATACTGCCGCCGCCGCCGCTCCCCGAGAACTCAATGCCGCCGCCGATGCTCATCTAGATGTGAAATAGTCTAAACCATTTCATTTATGCTAAGAAGGAAAGTTCTATGTATTCCAAAGGCATACGAGAAGATCAAGTTGGTTTTTTTTAACATATTAAATGTTGTTTCTAAAGGGATTTCATGATAAATGAAATTATTGGATTATGAAAACATAAGAGGTAACACGCAACCCAATTCCTAGATCCAAAATAAATGACTCATGGCAAATGAAGTTTGTTTTTGAATCGAAGCACCCTGATCCATGAGCAGCATGCTTCCCTTGTTTTCTAACACAAGGCACAGAGACCCTCATATACACTCACAA
Organism: Triticum aestivum; assembly: GCF_018294505.1. Taxonomy (NCBI): domain Eukaryota; kingdom Viridiplantae; phylum Streptophyta; class Magnoliopsida; order Poales; family Poaceae; genus Triticum; species Triticum aestivum. The sequence continues at coordinate 705,189,030 of NC_057806.1, forward strand.
ACACTCATTCTATAAATGTACATAAACACACCAGATCTTTACGAGAAACTTCAAGATACTAAGCTAACACAACATCTTTGATATTGACGAAGTAGTCATAGATGTGTCGTAGTCGACGAAAACGTCTTTTCTCACTGAACATACATACCAAAATAAACTTAACACAGTGCGTACGCAAGTGTCAGTTTAAGGCTAAAACCTTGATTGGCTCCTTCACAAATAACCAATCCATCTGAGCTTAGCTCTCCTTGTTCACAAAGTACTCCTACCACATCGTCTAAAAAAACTCCCTTTGTAATATGTATTACGTACAGTACACAAATGTGTAGGCGGAGAGCCGGAGATAGAAACACCAGCTGAACCAAGAGGCAGTACTCAGTAGCCGCCTCTCCTGGCATGTAACCGGACGGAGGGCTCACAATTCTAGCGAGCCATCCAAAGAATCAAGGAGAAATCCGATCTCCTTCTTCTTAGGAAACAGGAAAGGGATTCAATTTTGGCTGGATCTCTGGGCTGGGTACTGAGCCATTACGCGTCTGCTTCCGTGACTTATTCTGGATTTGTCTAGACTTGTTTGTGCTAGTTTCTTTAGAGCAACTTCAACCGGGCGACCCATTTCGTTCGTTACGTCCGTTTGGTTTATCGCGGACCAAAACACTAGACCAACGCGCCGACCCATTCTTAAAAACCGTCAGCTTCACGTCCGCGCAAACCCATTTCCAGCCCAAAATTGTGCGTGAAATGTGTCGGCGCGGACGTGAAACGGACACGCCGCGCGTCCCCTCGGTGTCCGATGCGGCCCCGGATGTCTGCTGCCAAACCACCCCCGTGGTCACAATTAACGCGACCACCAACCGAGGGCCCGTCTGACTTTGTGTGGAAGGGCCGCGTGCCCGTCTTTTTTAATGGACGCGTGCGGCTGGGCCGGCCTCATTCACTCCCCATGTCTACATTTGGCAACCTTTGCTCCCTCGTCGACGACCAGGAAACCCTAGCTAGCCAGCCAGCATCCAGCTAGCCATGGGAATCTTCAGCGGGAAGGGAGGGAAGAAGGGGAGGTTCAGCACTGGAGCGAGCTCTTTCCGCGGGCACCCTGCTACATCGACGCCGCCGGCTAGATGCGGCATGCCACCGCGGGAGCGGGAGCGGCTGTACATCCCAACCATCCGCATGTTGATCAAGAATAGGGCTAGCGCAGTGGCAGTGGTAGTACCGCTAGCCCGTGTCGTATCCAGATGTGAACTTGCCGCACAACTAGCATCTGGACCTGCAGCGCATCCCCATCCCATCGGCCGCGCGGTCTGCGCGGGCGCACGCTGAGGAGGTTCGCCGGCGGTGCGAACTTCTTACGTCGGAGCAGCGCGCCATGCGTGCCTACGCGCCAGACTCCCTCAACTAGGAGCGCTGGTTTGCGCTAGAGCACGAGAAGGAGGGTCGCCTCGGCGTCCACATTGACCACGACCTCCCACCGCCGCTCCTGCGGGTGAAGCCAGAGGAGGAGGAGGAGGAGGAGGAGGCGGAGGCAGAGTACCAAATCGCCCTCGAGGAGGCCCTGCAGCACGTGCTGGAGGCAAGCCGGCTCGAGGAGGACGCCCATTGGGATGGGCTGGAGCAAGCCCCAGTGTTGTCCGCGACGAGGGACTCCATCCAGGCGCCCCTGTTTGTGTCGCCACCTCGGCCGGTGCCACCCCTCGTCGAGCCCAAGGCCAAACCGGAGCGTGAGCCAACACCAACGCGGATGCGGTCACCGCCCCCCCTACCTTGGCCGGAGGAGTCCTATTCGTGGACCGGCCAGCTTCACGAGTGGGTGAGCACGCCTTCCTGCTACTTCTCCTCCACGCCAGAAGAAGTGGAGGCCCACTTTGAGCGCTGGAAGGCGCATTGGCTCGCCGAGGAGGAGGCCGACGATGATGTCTACTACACAACCTTCTTCTTGTAGACGTTGTTGGGCCTCCAAGTGTAGAGATTTCTAAGACAGTAGGAAATTTCCCTCAAGTGGATGACCTAAGGTTTATCAATCTGTGGGAGGCGTAGGATGAAGATGGTCTCTCTCAAGCAACACTGCAACCAAATAACAAAGAGTCTTTTGTGTCCCCAACACACCCAATACAATGGTAAATTGTATAAGTGCACTAGTTCGGCGAAGAGATGGTAATATAAGTGCAATATGGATAGTAGATAATGGTTTTTGTAATCTGAAAAATAAAAAAACAGCAAGGTAGCAAGTGGTAAAAGTGAGAACAAAGGGTATTGCAATGCTTTGAAACAAGGCCTAGGGTTCATATTTTCACTAGTGCAAGTCCTCTCAACAATAATAACATAATTGGATTATATAACTATCCCTCAACATGCAACAAAGAGTCACTCCAAAGTCACTAATAGCGGAGAACAAACAAAGAGATTATTGTACGGTATGAAACCACCTCAAAGTTATCCTTTCTGATCGATCTATTCAAGAGTCCATAGTAAAGTAACATGAAACTATTCTTTCCGTTCAATCTATCATAGAGTTCGCACTAGAATAACACCTTAAGACACAAATCAACCAAAACCCTAATGTCACCTAGATACTCCAATGTCACCTCATGTATCCGTGGGTATGATTATATGATATGCATCACACAATTTCAGATTCATCTATTCAACCAACACAAAGAACTTCAAAGAGTGCCCCAAAGTTTCTACCACAGAGTCAAGATGAAAACGTGTGCCAACCCCTATGCATAAGTTCACGAGGTCATGGAACTCGCAAGTTGATCACCAAAACATACATCAAGTGGATCACGTGATATCCCATTGTCACCACAGATAAGCTGACGGAGTAATTGACCACGAGTACCCCGAAGACGGCAAGACAATATTTCAAGACATTGGGGCTAGAAAAGCCCCTCAATCCGATCGCCCGGCTGCTCCTACCGGCTCCCCGTCCGACTGCTCTGCCCGGCCGGCTGCCGGCTGCCGACTGCACCGACCAGCGGGCTGCCGACTGCAGCCCGACCCGACACCAACAAGACACCGATGAGACGGCCATACCTCGGACGAGACAGCTGTACCACGACGCCATCATGTACAGTGTCACTTGTCCCTGGGCACTATTCATGAAGTGACCCAGGAGACAAGCATGACACCCACACCATACCCCCATGCAAGGTTGGAAAAAACGGTAGGCGTAAGCGAGGCGATTGGCCTTCGCCTAGTGCCTAGGCGGTGCCTAAGCGTCCTAGGCGCGACCTAGGCGGTAATATTTTTTTACTCATAGTGTATTCGCGATTATTATATGGGTGTTGATATTAGTTTAGGCCATATAAATAAGTTAATTACCATCTACTGCAATTGGAATATAACCCGTTTGTCATATCAGTGTAGTATGTGGCATGATTTCTTGCTTGGGTAGGAAATTCCTTGCTTGCCCTGCCTAGACATCCATTTATACCCTAGGCGAGGCGTTTGGCCATTGCCTAGCGCCTAGGCGTGCCTAAGCGCCTCCTTGGCACTGCCTTTTCCAACAGAGCCCCCATGCCCACTTGTTCATGCCACTACATAGCTTAGTAAGTAAGCTAGCCATGCCTATATAAAGGCACACATCCATCCATCCAGGGGACTAAGGCACACACATGCTCACGCACACACATACACGGCCAAGAGCCATTCAGCCACTAGAGCATGCATGCATGTTCATCCGGCCACACTCATAAACAAAGTCAGACGCCTATGGCACTGACGAAAGATACAGCTCCAGGAGCACTCTGTACTAGGTATATCAGATACACTCATACATGCAGCAGTAGAAGTATTATCTCTCCGGAGAGCTCCGAAGCTGGGTAAACCATCGCGTGCTACTCGCATACCCGCTCCCGGTCCTATCAGCAGCAGTCTTACCTTCACACTAAGCCCTTGTGGCATCTGTCGACTCGCAAGGCCTCCGTGAGAATACCACGACAGTTGGCGCCCATCGTGGGGCGGTACTACTACTATGCTACCACGCTGCTGATGGTTTCGCTGTCCGGGTGGGACCATCTTCGTCTTCATCATCGCGGCATCGCGCCGCCTCTCCGATAGCGGTCGGGGGCTCGACATTTATATGCCCTCGGAATGGCCATGAGGGGCGGCGTGACCTCGCCATCGGCCTCTTCGTCTTCACCACCACGGCGTCACACCGTCTCTCCGATAACGGTCGGGGGCTCGACATCGACATGCCCCCGGAATGGCCGTGAGGGACGACGCGTCCTCGCCGTCGGCCTTGCCTTCTTCACCACTACCGCAACGCCGGCCGTCCGTCCGCACGCGCGGGGCCTTGCTTCGGTCAGCCATGTTCGCCCATGCGCCGCTCGCGTCCGCTTCCCTCCGCGTTACGTCCAGCTCCGGCCGAAACGTGCATTCCCTTCTCCACATACCATCTTTGCGAGCTAGCTAGATGCAAGTCATACAATGGTCAAACCATTGGCCATACACGCTAGCCAGATGCGCTCCAGATAATGGCCATACATGCCTTGTACACGCCTCGTACAATAGCCGGATATTCCTCGGATAATGGCCATGCACATATCACCTCTGCTCTTCTCCTGTGCATGCGCGCAGCCGTGCTGGCTCGCCTCCGCTCCTTCGCCGCCGGCCTCATCCTCCTCTGCGCCCGCGCGTGAGCGGGACCTGAGCCCCGCTGCTTAGCCGCCGACTTCTTCAAGCTCCCTGCCGGGCTGATTCTCCATGGACGAGCTGTCGACTGCTCCGCCCCGCCTCCGCCCATGACCAGTTGACCTCCCACCTGGTCCACTCCGTTTGGCCGCCTGCTCCACGCCCGCGGCCCGTGGCTCCTCCCGCGCAGTCCCGGCCTCGGCCTCGTACAGGCTACCTTGCGCCGTGCCGGCTTCGCCCTGCGCCCGCCTGTGCCGGCGGCACCCTGCTCTACCTCCGCCCGCCACTTGTGTCTGCCTTGCGCGCGCCCGCGCCCGCTCTAGCTGGCTTCGAGCACCCGCCGGGTCGCTTCTGCCCATGGCCGGCGCCGGCTCCGCTCCACCCGGCCTGTTCGCACGCCACCAGGGATGGATCCCCTCGCATCCGCTCCCCGAGCGCGTTGTCCCGACTCGCCGCGGCTCTTCACCAACCGCGTCGCATCACTCATGCTTCCCTCTTCGTCGTGCCGGGTCCGCCTCGTGCCGCTGCCTCCAACCGGCTGCGGCTTCGGGATGGCATCCTGCAAGTCGGCTCCGCCCCGCGTGCCTCGCGCCTCCGCGTCCAGTCGGCCTCCGCTCCGGTCGGCTTCCCTGCGTTCGCTTCCCGGACATCCCCGCGCCGGCTTTCGTGCGCCCTGGCCGGCTCCCGCCACCCGGCTGCGGCTCGTCCCGCCGCCCGGTGTCCGGACTCCCCAGTCATCTCGCCGGGTCTGCCCCACGCCGCTCCACGCCGGCTCCCGCGCGCCTGCCGGCTTGCCGCCCAGCACTGGCCGGCTCCGCCTTTGACCCGGCCCGCCGTCTCCGCTGTCGCACCGCGTCCCGGCCACCGGCTTCTGCCGCGACCCGGCCCCTGGCTGGGTGTGCCAGCCGGCCTCCACGACGTCCCGCTCCTGCCAGTTGCTCAGGCAGCGAAAAGAAGATAAAAGAGAAAAGAAAGAAAGCGAGCAGAAAGAAAAGTCAGACGCCGGCTGCTGAAAAAAAAGATTGTTGTCTGTGGAGAAAAGTCAGGACGGATGCCCTACCGACTGCTCGTGCAGGAGAAGCGTCCGGCTGCTGACAGCCGGCAAAAGAAGAAAGAGGGCGCTGCCAGACGCCTCGCCGCCTGGCCGGCTATGCCAGGCCAGCTCGACCATGTTTCGCTCACCGCCTGGCCTGTCAAGCCTGACCAGCCGGACCCTCCTCGAGCGCCCAAAGATCTCGGGAGCTACACCCAGCGGGTGCACTGACGCGCCCCCGCGAAGAAGAAGACACAGTAGTTGCCGGGAGATCCGGCCCGACTGCTCAGCAGTCGGCCCAGATCTCGGGGGCTACACCTAGCGGGTGCGCTGACGCGCCCCCGCGAAGAAGAAGACACAGTAGTTGCCGGGAGATCGGCCCGACTGCTTGGCAGTCGTCCCAGATCTCGGGGGCTACACCCAGTGGGTGCGCTGACGCACCCCCGCGAAGAAGAAGACGAAATAGTCGCCGGGAGATCCGGCCCGACTGCTCAACAGTCGGCCCTAATCTCGGGGGCTACACGATGCGCTGACGTGCCCCTGCGAGGAAGAAGACAAAGTAGTTGCTGAGAGATCCGGCCCGCCTGCTCAGCAGTCGGTCCGAATCTCGGGGGCTACACCCAGCGGGTGCGCTAACACGCCCCCGCGGAGATTGCAGACAAGAGAAGAGTTTTGTCCGGCTCCGAGCAGCCGGCAGAAGAGAAAAAGAAGAAAATAGGCGCTGCAAGATGCCTCGCCGCCTGGCCAGTTGAGCCTGACCGGCCAGGACCCCTTCGAGCACCCGCGGGCTCGAAGACTACACCCAGCGGGTGCGCCGGCTCGCTCATCAAGCGTTGAGCCGCGCCCGCTGTCTTCTGCAAACTCCGCCTCGGCTACACGAAAATCAATGTGAGCTCCTCACCCGCATATTTTTGCACCGCAAGCATGGATAACCCTGAGCGATGCTCGGGGAACTATCTCCGCATTTCATTACAGTTGCATCACTGTTCGCCCCGGTGCCAGCCAGAGTTGGCCCGGGGGCTGGCCGCTTGGCCTGAGACGCTTGTTCCCGCAGACGGCTCAGTAGCGTGCATAGTACCAAAGGCTCACTCTTAGTCACAGACCGCAGAGCGGCTGTCCGGCTAGCAAGGGTGAAAGCTGGAGGCCACCCATGCGAAAAACGTCCGGGAAGAAAAACACTTCGGGCGACCCGACCGCTTCCTTTATGAGTATCTGCTCGGTTAAATCTGCTCCCAGATTCTGAGTACTGTACACTCCACTTCACGGCCCACTCTCAGCCACAGACCGCAGAGCGGCTGTCCGGCGAGCGAGAGCACAAGCCAAAAAGCGGAGGGAACATGAAAAAGATTGAAGGGGCCTCGGACGAAACCGAGTCGGCACCCTCCGCATAAAACTTGCAATGCTAAAAAGCAAACATTTGATATATCTGCATGGACTAACTTTGTTTTTTTCATGATCATTTCCATGAACACTCGCCAAAAAACCTCCGCCCAACTTTGCCAAGTTGCCCGGAGGCTTGGGGACTACTGACGGAGTAATTGACCACGGGTACCCCGAAGACGGCAAGACAATATTTCAAGACATCGGGGCTAGCAAAGCCCCTCAGTCCGACTGCCCAGCTGCTCCTGCCGACTCCCCGTCCGACTGCTCTGCCCGGCCGGCTGCCGGCTGCCGACTACGCCGACTAGCCGGCTGCCGACTACGCCAATCAGCCGGTTGCCGACTGCAGCCCGACCCGACACCGACCCGACACCAACAAGACACCGACAAGACGGCCATACCTCGGATGAGACAGCTGTACCACGACGCCATCATGTACAGTGTCAGTTGTCCCTAGGAACTATTCATGAAGTGACCCAGGAGACAAGCATGACACCCACACCATACCCTCATGCCCACTTGTCCATGCCACTACATAGCTTAGGAAGTAAGCTAGCCATGCCTATATAAAGGCACACATCCATCCATCCAGTGGGGGACTCAGGCACACACATGCTCACGCACACACACGGCCAAGAGCCATTCGGACACTAGAGCATGCATGTTCATCTGGCCACACGCATAAACAAAGTCAGACGCCTATGGCACTGACAAAAGATACAGCTCCAGAAGAACTCTGTACTAGGTATATCAGATACACTCGGACATGCATCAGTAGGAGTATTATCTCTCCGGAGAGCTCCGAAACTGGGTAAACCATCGCGTGCTACTCGCATACCCGCTCCCGGTCCTATCAGCAGCAGTCTTACCCTCATACTAAGCCCTTGTGGCATCGTTCGACTCGCAAGCCCCCCGTGAGAATACCACGACATAAGCACATGCAAGACATACATCAAGTGTTCTCAAATCCTTAAAGACTCTAATCCAATAAGATAACTTCAAATTGAAAACTCAATTCATCACAAGAGAGTAGAGGGGAAGAAACATCATAAGATCCAACTATAATAGCAAAGCTCGCGATACATCAAGATCGTGCCACCTCAAGAACACGAGAGAGAGATAGATCAAACACATAGCTACTGGTACATACCCTCAGCCCGAGGGTGAACTACTCCCTCTTCGTCATGGAGAGCACCGGGATGATGAAGATGGCCACCGGAGAGGGATTCCCCCCTCCGGCAGGGTGCCGAAAGGGTCTAGATTGGTTTTCGGTGTCTACGGAGGCTTCTGGCGGCAGAACTCTCGATCTATTATGCTCCTTGATGTTTTTAGGGTATATGGACATATATAGGCGAAAGAAGTCGGTCAGGGAAGCCACGAGGGGCCCACGAGGGTGGGGGCGCGCCCAGGAGGGTAGGGCGCGCCTCCCTGCCTCGTGGCTTCCTCGATGCTTCACTGACGTCTACTCCAAATCTTCTGGATTGCTTCCGTTCCAAAAATAACTCTCCTGAAGGTTTCATTCCATTTGGACTCCGTTTGATATCCCTTTTCTTCGAAATACTAAAATAGGCAAGAAAACAACAATTTGGGCTGGGCCTCCGGTTAATAGGTTAGTCCCAAAAATAATATAAAAGTGTATGATAAAGCCGATAAACATCCAAAACGGGTAATATAATAGCATGGAATAATAGAAAATTATAGATACGTTGGAGACGTATCAGACGACGAGCGGCAGATGCAATATGCGTAGCAGCTGCACCGCGGCGAGGAGGTGCTGCGGCTTGAGGAGGAGAAGGAGCGTGCCCGCCTCGCCGTTATACCGCCGCCGCAGCAGAAGCCGGAGGAGGCTGTCCTGGCAGCCTATCAAGCCGCGTTCGGTTGGGTTGGGCCTCCCCTGTCTTCATTGACCTCACTGGCGGGGACAAACGACAACGGCAAGGGCAAGGGCAAGGTGGTCTATGAGGGCAGCGGGCGTTTATTAGAGTATTTAATTTTTTAGTTATGTTTAAGTGGACTTTGGCCGGCGTTTGACCGGTCATTTATGTATAATTATGCTTAATTATTCGGTATCAGCCACGTAGGTAGAAATGGGCCAGCCTCTCGTTGGGCACACCTACCGACCCAAATGGAAAAGCAGACGCGCATGTCCACCTGACCGATCGCAACGGACAAAAAGCGGATAAAGCGTGCGTCCGTTTGGATCGGCGTGTTGGGGTTGCTCTTAGGATAGAAAATGTTCTCCTGCCTCATTCAAGGTCTATGAGGTGCATAAAAATAATATCAGGATGTAAGTGGCGGCGAGTTCCTACCCCAAGAAACTTCCATTCCCCTACCGTAGGGTTCCTCCCCAGCGTAGGGTTCTCCTGTCCACCAATCAATTCCACGTCTCCATCGCCGCGATGAGCATCGCGGCGGATGCGCAGTCCGGGACCAGCGGCGGCGGCAAAGAGGACATGAGATCAAATCTGGACGATTTCATGGAGCAACTGAATCTAGAGGATGAACTGTTCAATGATCTAGTAATCGACGAAGATGATCCGGAGATCAATGAAAGTGTGCGATGGCTAGCCCTAGCTAGGGTTCATACGGAGAAATCCTTTAGCCACACGGCCTTCTACAAGGACATGCGGGCGGCCTGGAACCCGGCGCAACAAGTGAGGTTTCGACCAGCCGGCCCCAAACTGTTTGTCGTTCAGGCATCCTGCCTCGGCGACTATGAACGCATGATCGATCAGGGACCATGGCTGTTCAGGAACTCTGCGGTTCTGATGTGTCCCTATGATGGATTCACTAAGGCAGAGGAGGTCCCAATGTTTTTTATGCCGATATGGCTTCAGATTCATAAACTTCCTGAGGGTTTCTGCAAAGTTAGCATTGTTGAGCATCTGTTGAGGAATTCGGGGGATATCTTGGATATGAGGTTGAACGGCAATGTCCGTGGTGACTACGTTAGAATCAGGGTGCGCCATGACGTGCGCCTGCCCTTGACCAAGTTTGTGAGTAATTTCAGAGGCAAGGAACGACAAGTTTTTCTAGTGAGATATGAGAAACTAGCTCGCTTTTGTAGCGTTTGTGGCATTATTGGCCATGAATACAAAGAGTGTGGGTCGGGGATCCATGATGAGAAAATCAAGAAATTTGGGGCATGGTTGTATGCAGATGGCCCGAACAAGCAAAAGAACGAGGGATCATACGATCGGGGGGGGGGGGGGTGGATACACTCAAACTCCCAAGCCAAGTCATAAATCAGGGAAGGTTGCAGTTGATCCCGGACACGGCTTCTAGCCCCTCAAAAGTGCCTCATTCAGGGAAGGGGATTGATAATACAGCAAGGAAGAGGTTAGCAATGGATGGTGTTGACACCTCTTTTACTAAGGCACAAACAGCAAAAAGGAGAGACCCTCACCCTGACTCTGGGAATGGGAGAGGACGGTGGCGGTGCTAAGTCACCCAGCAGCAGTAATGGCAGCAAGCGTGCGAGAGTGGATTCTGAAGATAATAGATCGGCGACCTCCTTCGAGGAGGATCGCCGGACACAATGAGTTCGCTAATCTGGAACTGTCGGGGGGGGGGGGGGGGGGGGGCGCCGAACAGTTCGTGAGGTTTTGGCCCTCTATAAAGCCAATTCCCTGGGGCTTGTTTTCCTTTCTGAAACTAGAAAAGCCTCTAGTAAGATGGAGAAGCTTAAGTGGAGACTAAGAATGAAGGGTTTTGCTGGAGTTTCTAGCGATGGCCTCAGTGGGGGCCTTGCGCTATACTAGGACGACAACCTTCAAGTCACAGTTCTTGATGCGTGTGCACGGTTTATAGACGTGCGGATTGTTGACGGGGCAAATGATAGGTCTTGGAGAACAACTTATGTATACGGTGAACCGAGGACAGAGAATCGGCATCGTATGTGGAGCTTACTATCCAGCTTAAGAGCAGTTTCTGCAGAACCATGGTTAGTTTGTGGAGACTTCAACGAGGCAATGTGGCAACATGAGCACTTCTCTCATACGCAGCGGTCCGAGACACAAATGCAACTATTTCGTGACTGTTTGTTGTCGTGCGAACTAATGGACCTGGGCTTTACCGGTTCTCCTTTCACATACGATAATGGCCAGCTCGGGAGTGGTAATGTCAGGGTCCGTCTTGATATAGCATGTGCGGATGAAGCATGGAGAGATCTTTTCCCGTTCTCACAAGTGGTGCACTTGACGTCGTCGTGCTCAGACCATTGTCCAATTTTCATTCGGGTGACACATGCTGAGGTACCAAAGACAAGGGCGTCACCGCGGTATGAGATCAGGTGGGAGCAGTCTCCTGTGCTACCGGCGGTGATTGAGGACAGATGGAGAAGGAGTAAGCCGGATGCGAACTTGGGGGCGGTGCGGGATGCCCTCAAGGAAATGATGACTGAGCTATGGTCCTGGAGCAAGCAAAACTTCGGCCATGTTTCCTCGGAGATTGAGAAACTTCAAGGGGAGCTTGCGTACCTCCAATTACAGGATGCAGATATGGCATTGATCCGTCAGAAGATGTATGCCTTGGATGAACTACTCTATAGAGAGGAAATGTCGTGGCTTCAGAGGTCGAGGATTGCGTGGCTAAAGGAGGGGGAAAGGAACACGGCATACCTTCATCGGCGGGCAGTTTGGCGTGCACGTCATAACTTTATTCAGCGCCTCCGCCAAGAGAATGGCATGTGGTGTACCGTCCCATCTGATATGGAACGTATGTCGACCTCATATTTCAAGGAGGTATATACCAAGGATCCGACACTTTCGCCGGAGGTGGTGTTGGGGGGTATTGTACCTAAAGTTACCCAAGCTATGAATGATACACTCTGTGCTCCCTTTTCAGAAGAGGAGGTGTCTACTGCGCTCTTTCAGATTGGCCCTATCAAGGCGCCAGGTACTGATGGGCTGCCAGCGAGGTTTTACCAGAGAAACTGGGGTGTGCTGAGGACAGAGATTGTGGCTGCAGTTTTTGACTTCTTTAAGTCAGGAATAATGCTGGATGGGGTAAATGATACGGCTATCGTTCTTATTCCGAAAGTTCCACACCTAAAGGAGCTCAAGGATTTTAGACCGATTAGCTTATGTAACGTGTTATACAAAATTGTTTCGAAGTGTCTCGTCAACCGGCTTCGGCCTATACTTGGAGATTTGATTTCTGAAAACCAAAGTGCCTTTGTTCCAGGTCGGCTGATTTCTAATAACTCTATCATTGCCTTTGAGTGCATACATCATATACAATCACTGAAGCAGAACAGACCGGCGGCGTGCGCTTACAAACTTGATCTCTCAAAGGCTTATGATCGGGTGGATTGGGAGTTTTTGGAGCAAGCCCTATTTAAATGGGGCTTTTCTTCGGAGTGGATCGCATGGATTATGGCGTGTGTTAAATCGGTGAAATATTCGGTGAAGTTCAATGGGAGAATACTAGAGTCATTCACCCCATCTAGGGGTTTGAGGCAAGGTGATCCACTGTCCCCCTTCTTGTTCCTATTTGTTGCTGATGTTCTTTCCTCTCTTATCACAAATTCAGTTAACAATGGGGACTTGAGAGGGGTATCAATTTGCCGGGGTGCACCGGTGATTTCTCATTTGTTGTTTGCGGATGATACCATGTTACTCTTTGAAGTGTCAACCCAGCAAGCAAGCGTTGTTAAAGGTTTGTTGAACACATATACCTCAGAGACGGGTCAACTTATTAACTGTAGGATCGAAAGTATGTCTAGAGGGGGGGTGATTAGACTACTTGACCAAATAAAAACTTAACCTTTTCCCAATTTTAGTTCTTGGCAGATTTTAGCTATTGTAGGACAAGTCAAGCAATCATCACACAATTCAAGCAAGCATGCAAAGAGTATATTGGCAGCGGAAAGTAAAGCATGCAACTTGCAAGAATGTAAAGGGAAGGGTTTGGAGAATTCAAACGCAATTGGAGACACGGATGTTTTTCCCGTGGTTCGGATAGGTGGTGCTATCCTACATCCACGTTGATGGAGACTTCAACCCACGAAGGGTAACGGTTGTGCGAGTCCACGGAGGGCTCCACCCACAAAGGGTAACGGTTGCGCGAGTCCACGGAGGGCTCCACCCATGAAGGGTCCACGAAGAAGCAACCACCCACAAAGGGTCCACGAAGAAGCAACCTTGTCTATCCCACCATGGCCATCGCCCACGAAGGACTTGCCTCACTAGCGGTAGATCTTCACGAAGTAGGCGATCTCCTTGCCCTTACAAACTCCTTGGTTCAACTCCACAATCTTGTCGGAGGCTCCCAAGTGACACCTAGCCAATCTAGGAGACACCACTCTCCAAGAAGTAACAAATGGTGTGTAGGTAATGAACTCCTTGCTCTTGTGCTTCAAATGATAGTCTCCCCAACACTCAACTCTCTCTCATAGGATTTGGATTTTGTGGAAAGAAGATTTGAGTGGAAAGCAACTTGGGGAAGGCTAGAGATCAAGATTCATATGGTAGGAATGGAATATCTTGGTCTCAACACATGAGTAGGTGGTTCTCTCTCAGAACATATGAGTTGGAATTGTGTATGTGTTCTGATGGCTCTCTCCACGAATGAAGAGGAGGTGGAGGGGTATATATAGCCTCCACACAAAATCCAACCGTTACACACAGTTTTCCAATCTCGGTGGGACCGAATCAACAAACTCGGTCGGACCGAAAAGGTAAACCTAGTGACCGTTAGAGATTTTCGGTGGGACTGACATGCAACTCGGTAGGACCGATATGGTTAGGGTTTGGGCATAACGTAATCTCGGTGAGACCGATTACACAAACTCGGTGAGACCGATTTGGTAATTAGCTAACCAGAGAGTTGGTCAGGCAAACTCGGTGGGACCGATTTGCTCTTTCGGTGAGACCGAAAAGTTACAAAAAGGAAACACTGAATTTACATTGCAATCTCGGTGGGACCGATTCGCTCTTTCGGTGAGACCGAAAAGTTACGAAAGGGAAACAGAGAGTTTGCAATCCCATCTCGGTGAGACCGAGATCCCTATCGGTAGAACCGAATTGCTAGGGTTTGGCAGTGGCTTATGACAAGTGAAACTCGGTGGCGCCGGATAGAAAGAATCGGTAGGACCGAGTTTGGCTTAGGGTTTAGGTCATATGTGGATATGGGAAAGTAGTTGAGGGTTTTGGAGCATATCACTAAGCACATGAAGCAAGAGGCTCATTAAGCAACACCTCATCCCTCCTTGATAGTATTGGCTTTTCCTAAAGACTCAATGTGATCTTGGATCACTAAAATATAAAATGAAGAGTCTTGAGCTTTTGAGCTTGAGCCAATCCTTTGTCCTTAGCATTTTGAGGGTTCCACTTTCACATCCATGCCATGCCAATCATTGAGCTTTCCTGAAATAGTCATCTTGGAATAGCATTAGCTCAATGAGCTATATGTTGTTATGAATTACCAAAACCACCTAGGGATAGTTGCACTTTCAATCTCCCCCTTTTTGGTAATTGATGACAACATATAGATCAAAGCTTCGACAAATGATAATAAGCATGAAATATATCGTCGCTTTGAGAAGTATGTGACAAGTAAGAGCTCCCCCTAAATTTGTGCATATTTAAAATTTGCTTTGGACTGCAAATGCACAAGGAGTTAGAGTCATGGGTTACTCTTCCATGTCACATACATCTTGGTGGAGCGCTTAAAAAGATAAGAATGAAATACATGCACTCATCACCAAGAATAGTGAATGATCACATAAGATAGATAAGATAATAGCATTAAGCAAACATTAAGTGTAGCTTATGATCAAACACATGATCATCAATGTCTCACAGATAACGGCATAGTATCTCAAGCACTCAAAAGCAAACAAAGTTCGAAAAACCACCAAATAAAACAAGAGAGAAAAAAGCAACACTCTCTCTCGAAGCCTATGATCTATACATTTTTCTCCCTCTTTGGCAACAAGTTACCAAAAAGTTCCTAGAAAATGCATAGTGCTAGATCGACGCTCAGGCTTGATCTTCAGGTGGTGGTGGAGTCCGGAGCACTCCAAGGACGAAGCCTTCTGTAGACGTGGTCGGAGTCGAGGCTGAAGTAGATGCTGGAGCTGGTGGAACCGAAGCTGTAGCTGGTGCAGAAGTGGTGGCTCTGGGGTCAGCAACTGGCACTGCAGACGACCTCGGACCTCGTGGCACTCTAGCAAAGGCATCAGTTGTAGTCCTGCCTCTCCTCTCCTGCATGTCATCCTGGAGCTGCTCCACTGCAGTCTGAATCTCTGTCACCTTGACATCCAGGTCATAGAACTTTTGTTCCATGATTCTCTCTAGGCTTACCTGGTTCTGAGTTAGGGTGGCTAGTCCTTTCTCAATCCGCAGGGTGGATGCAATCAGGTAACCAAGCTGCTCTTGTTTGGTTTTCAAGAAATACTCAGATGCCTCCTCTTGAGTTGGCATCTTGGCAGCTTTCTCCTTCCTTGCCTTCTCCTTCTTTGCTTGTGCTTGTGCAGACGATGGTTCATTCTCAGTCATGACAACTTGATTATCTTCAAAATCTGGACGATTGGCAGGTGTTCCTTGTCCAACAAGTATATGCCCGTGCCCATCTTGGAGTTAATGAGCTCCTGAATCTGAGGGGCATAACCACAGCTCCTCTTCTAATCTGCTGCAGTCCTCTTGATAGTCTCTACTATGAGGCTCATGACCTTGAACTTCTGTGGCACATCAAATACATGAAGCAAATTGATTGCATGGCCTCTGATCATCTTGTGATCACCTGACTTGGGCAAGAGAGTGTGCCTCAAAATCCAATTAATTGTTGGCAGCCCTGACAGAAGATAATGCACAGACCCAAACTTGAAAGTATCAAGTGCCTCGTTTGGAATTTCCTTGTACATATTGGACATTGAGTTATGATCCATCTTTTTCTTGGCATAGACATCCAAGTCATCTTCATTTTCCTCTAGGGCATTGATCAGCTGAGCCCATTCAGGAACTGTAGATTGGTACCTCGTACCTTCAGACATCCAAGTTATCCTACCATCTGGATAGAAGTGTGCCGTGGAGTAGAATTGCATAATGAGTTCCTTGTTCCACTTTGTGAGCTTCTGCCCAACAAAGTCTGCTACTCCACAAGCATTGAAGTTGTCATATACTCCAGGGTAGTACTCTTGATTTTCCTTGATGTATTCCCAGTCGACCCATCTCATATCACATACAATTGGCTTCTTATCAAGTAGCACTGTCTCATAGAAGTCCTGTTGTTCCTTGGTGTGAAATATGTAGTCAACAGCAGTCCTTCTCCTTGAAGCATACGGGTCTGCTTCTCTCCACTTCCTCAGCCCTGAGTCTCTCCTGAGCTTCATATCCTCAGCCACAGGATGAGCATCATTGTGGTCTGGGATCTTGGGCTTGAGTTTTCTGAGTACTTGCTCTTCATCATCTTCTTCTGCAGCTTTAGGCACTGGGGCCTTGTTCTTCTCAGTTGCAGGTATGCTCCTCGTATTTCTCTTTGGTGCAGACTTGGGGTTGGAGGTAGCTTTGGGTGCTTCTTTGGGCTTAGATGTGGCAGTCCCTGATCTTATAGCATCACCCATAAGCTTAGGTGCCTTAGGTGCTGGTGCAGCAACATCTTCTTCTTCCTCTTCTTCCATGATGGAAGCCTTTCCAAGCACTCTGGCTACGGTCTTCTTGACTCTTTCCTTCCTTTTCTTGCCTTCAGCAGCAACTGGCTCTAAGGGAATGGGCTTCTCAGAAATCTTGGTTGAAGCTCTGGCCTTTGGCATAGGCTGCCTGCCTGCTGGCCTTTTGATTTTCATCCCTGGCTTTATGCCTTGAGCTGGCTCAACTCTCTTGGAAGTTGCTTCCTCTTCTGCCACATAATCTTCATCCTCAGAATCTGAAGTTCTCTTCTTCCTCTGTCTGGTGACAGCTTTTGGCAAATTTCTTGGGGTACTTCTGCTGCCATCATCTGAAGAACTGGAGGGACTAGTGCCCTCACTCATCTGCACTTGCTGCTCTGACAAGTTCTGGCTGTCACTCTGATCTGACATGATGAACAAGCTGTCTGCTGACCCTGTGAATAGTTTATAGATGAGGTAGAATAGATGAGCATCACAAAATGCAGAGATTTTTGCAAAAGAATGATCCAAAAACTTAGTTTTAGTTTCCCACTGAAATCATCTCGGATCTACCGATTTTTAAACTCGGTGATACCGAAGCAGTTTTGTCACCTAAACTAGTGAACTCGGTTGGACCGAGTCACAGTTCGGTGGCACCGAGACTGCTAGGGTTTCACAGAGTTCCAAAATCGGTCACACCGATAAGTAATTCTTGGTCAAACCGAGTCTCACTTGTGCAATGGCATAAGCCAAATCGGTGGGACCGAGTTTTTCAACTCGGTGGGTCCGAGATGGTTTCGGCGGAAACCTAACCCTAAAATTTTCGAATCAAACCTAATCTACGAGCGCATTGACTGGATAGGAGTGTTTCAATCGTGGCAAGAATCATGATGATCACAATGTGCTAGAATCGGATGGGGAATAGCACAAAGATCGAGTCCATACCCTAGTTCGGCGGAGACTCGCTACGGCGGCAACGGCGGGGTAGAATTCCGTTGACGGCGATGGAGACCAGCGACTGGAGGCGGCTGGCGGCGAGGAGACGATCCGGAGACCAAGTTGGCAGAGCAGGCTATCGCGCGGGCGAAGGGGTTCGGAGAAATTTCCAAATTTTTGCCCGTGACTATATATAGCCCGACCCTGTCGGTGTGACCGAGTGGAACAACTCGGTGGCACCGAGATTCATAACTGCAAGCAGTTACTGAAACTCGGTGTGACCGAAAGGTTCAAATCGGTTGCACCGAGATCGAAAACCTAGATCAACTTAATGATCTCGGTAGGACCGAAAGTGGGGTATCGGTCAGACCGAGAATCATAAAGAGGTTTTGGAAGTTTAAGTCTATGACGAATCGGGGACTCCGAGCGCTCCTCACACAGAGTGGTTCGAATCTGACTTGATCAAATTTTGTGATGTAGCATGAATAGAGTTTGAGACGAGAAAAGCATAGATAGCTAGAGGAGGTTCTTAGGCATTCTTGTCCATCCACTTGGCAAAAGGAAATAAAACCAAACAATCAAAACAACAAGTGGATGTCCTCGAATGAGTAAAATATGCAACCAGCATGCTCACACAATAAGATGGCAAATGAAATATGTGACAAGGCATGCACAACCAATTCTAGCATCTATCAAGCAATTTGCGATGACAAGGTCATCTATATATGAGTATATTGACTTAGGAGTCAAGTGAGAACACTTGATCATAGGTCATACTCATCGTTTAAGCTCAAGTGGGGTTACCACTTTTACATAAAGCATTGTTGTGTTCACATCTTTAGAGTTGCTTTAGCTCAAGTCTTAGAGTAAAGCTCCCCCTAGATGTGATATCCCCCCTTAGAGGGATGAACTAACCTCGGGTTTTGTCGATGATGACTTCATGTAGATGTTGAAGATGTGGATGCTCAATGTTGATGTAGATCACTTGGAGCTATCCATTTGAGTGAATTGCACTTTCAATACCTACATGGGTTAGTCCCACAAGGAACAAACAAGGATATCCATAGACATAGAGTGATGCACACACAAGATGATGTCCATGAAAACTTTTAGGTTACCTTGTCCCTTGTCTTACCAACAAGAGGGTTTGTGACTCCTTGAACTAGTGCAAGATGTGGAAGTTGATTGCACTTGTTCTTGCCAAAATGATAAGAGTGAAGTATGTTGGCGGAGTCACCCTCAAGAACTCTCTAGTTCTTCTTCTTTTGGATCCACACCATCTTGATGGGAATCCTTGGAGTTGTAGTCGTACTTGATGAAGTGGAACTTGAAGTAGTCTTGGGAATCCACTTGACTAAGGTCTTAGGAGCTTCTTCAAATGCATCAATTTCCTCTTGAAGCTTGTCCTTGCCTTTTTGCTTGTAGTCTTGTGGTGGAAGATCATCTTGAGCTTGTGTCCCCTTGAAAGAAGTATCATACTTCTCTTGTTGAGGAACAAACTTTGTCTTGGGGTATTGATCTTCTTCCCACTCAACTCCATTGGCATTGAACTTTCGTTCAAAACCAACACCTTGATTCTTCCGGTGCATTCCTTGCTTGCGCACAATTTCCTCGAATTGCTTACTCCCGGCAAGGCTTTTGTACACTCCTTTCTCTATAATTCCCTTCAATAAGCTATTTTCTTGCTCAAGTGTAACTTGGCTAAGAGAATCATTAGTGGAATCAAGAGAACTACTAGAAGCAACAATATTGGATTTAGCATGATCATTGTTACTGCTAGAGGAAGAATCTTTCTTGTTCTTGTTACTAGACTTGACTTGAGGCATGTAAGTGGATAAGAGTAAACGCTTGGCAATGTAAGAAGAACTTTTCTTGCGGAGATCATCATTGATTGCTTTTAAGAACTCATGCTCTTGCTCAAGATTGAGCTTTTCAAAGCGTAATTTCTCATGAGCTCTTAAAAGTTCTCGATGATCTTCGAAGATAGTTTCATGAGCTAACTTAAGAGTGTTTAGTTCTTTAGTTAGAGCCTCAATCTTCTCCTTATCATTGTCATTCGTTTTATCTTGATTAGCATGATTAATTGACGTTTCATCATAGTATTCATCACTAGAGTTGTCAACAAGCAAATCATCACCTAACAAGTCATCTTCATCACTATTGAAATCAACATACTCGGGGTGTGTTACCTTAGGACCTTTGGCCATGAAGCATCTTCCAATTCCTTCATTTGGTGAGTCAAATATGTCGTAGGAGTTGGTTGACACAAGTGCTAGACCGGCAACACCTTCATCTTGAGTATCTTCGGAGTCGGAGTGATAACTTCTCTCGGAGTGGCTGTCGGAGTCGGAGCCGGATACCCATTCACCAACATGAGCTTGATGTCTTCGTTTTGTGTAGCTCCTTGATGATTTTTCCTTCCTTTCCGAATCCTTGCTTCTCCGTGAGTATCTTCGTTCATAACGATCATCTCTACTCCTTCTCTCTCTTGGTGGTGATTCTTTGCTTCTTCTTTTTGGAGAATCTTCTCTTCTCTTGTAGGGAGCCGTACACTCATTGGAATAGTGTCCGGGTCTTCCACAACTGTAGCAGTTTCGCTCTCGACTAGAAGATCTTTTGTCATTGTAGGACCTTGACTTGAAGCTTCTATCTTTGCTTCTACTCTTGTAGAACTTGTTGAAGTTCTTCACCATTAAGCTCAATTCTTCATTGAAGTTTTGTTTCTCACTTGATGATGTAGGGGCTTCACATGAGGCTTTGTAGGCACCACTTGATTTGTTGTGAAGTTCCTCTTTATCCTTAAGTGACATCTCATGAGCAACAATTCTTCCAATCACCTCCGTTGGCTTGAGATCTTTGTAATTGGGCATCATTTGGATCAATGTGCACACGGTATCATATTTTCCATCCAAGGCTCTTAGAATCTTCTTGATGATGAATCTATCGGTCATCTCTTCACTTCCTAAGCCGGCAATCTCATTTGTGATGAGAGCAAGCCTAGAGTACATTTCAGCGACACCTTCACCATCCTTCATTTTGAACTTGTCAAGTTGACTTTGAAGCACATCCAACTTGGATTCCTTGACGGAGTCGGTACCTTCGTGCATATCAATCAAAGTGTCCCAAATTTCCTTTGCATTCTCAAGACGGCTGATTTTGTTGAATTCTTCGGGGCACAATCCGTTGAAGAGAATATCACAAGCTTGAGCATTGTATTGCAACATCTTCAACTCATCCGCGGTAGCTTCACGGTTTGGTTCTTTCCCATCAAAGAAGTCACCTTGCAAACCAACACACACAATAGCCCAAACGGCGGGGTTATGTCCAAGAATATGCATTTTCATTTTATGCTTCCAACTAGCAAAATTAGTACCATCAAAGTAAGGACCTCTACGGTGATAATTTCCCTCGCTAGACGCCATACTCTCCTAGGTTGTGAAACCAAGGCTATGACCACCAAAAGCTATGGAGATCAAAGCAAATGGAGACCAAAGCTCTGATACCACTTGTAGGATCGAAAGTATGTCTAGAGGGGGGGTGATTAGACTACTTGACCAAATAAAAACTTAACCTTTTCCCAATTTTAGTTCTTGGCAGATTTTAGCTATTGTAGGACAAGTCAAGCAATCATCACACAATTCAAGCAAGCATGCAAAGAGTATATTGGCAGCGGAAAGTAAAGCATGCAACTTGCAAGAATGTAAAGGGAAGGGTTTGGAGAATTCAAACGCAATTGGAGACACGGATGTTTTTCCCGTGGTTCGGATAGGTGGTGCTATCCTACATCCACGTTGATGGAGACTTCAACCCACGAAGGGTAACGGTTGCGCGAGTCCACGGAGGGCTCCACCCACAAAGGGTAACGGTTGCGCGAGTCCACGGAGGGCTCCACCCACGAAGGGTCCACGAAGAAGCAACCACCCACAAAGGGTCCACGAAGAAGCAACCTTGTCTATCCCACCATGGCCATCGCCCACGAAGGACTTGCCTCACTAGCGGTAGATCTTCACGAAGTAGGCGATCTCCTTGCCCTTACAAACTCCTTGGTTCAACTCCACAATCTTGTCGGAGGCTCCCAAGTGACACCTAGCCAATCTAGGAGACACCACTCTCCAAGAAGTAACAAATGGTGTGTAGGTAATGAACTCCTTGCTCTTGTGCTTCAAATGATAGTCTCCCCAACACTCAACTCTCTCTCATAGGATTTGGATTTTGTGGAAAGAAGATTTGAGTGGAAAGCAACTTGGGGAAGGCTAGAGATCAAGATTCATATGGTAGGAATGGAATATCTTGGTCTCAACACATGAGTAGGTGGTTCTCTCTCAGAACATATGAGTTGGAATTGTGTATGTGTTCTGATGGCTCTCTCCACGAATGAAGAGGAGGTGGAGGGGTATATATAGCCTCCACACAAAATCCAACCGTTACACACAGTTTTCCAATCTCGGTGGGACCGAATCAACAAACTCGGTCGGACCGAAAAGGTAAACCTAGTGACCGTTAGAGATTTTCGGTGGGACTGACATGCAACTCGGTAGGACCGATATGGTTAGGGTTTGGGCATAACGTAATCTCGGTGAGACCGATTACACAAACTCGGTGAGACCGATTTTGGTAATTAGCTAACCAGAGAGTTGGTCAGGCAAACTCGGTGGGACCGATTTGCTCTTTCGGTGAGACCGAAAAGTTACAAAAAGGAAACACTGAATTTACATTGCAATCTCGGTGGGACCGATTCGCTCTTTCGGTGAGACCGAAAAGTTACGAAAGGGAAACAGAGAGTTTGCAATCCCATCTCGGTGAGACCGAGATCCCTATCGGTAGAACCGAATTGCTAGGGTTTGGCAGTGGCTTATGACAAGTGAAACTCGGTGGCGCCGGATAGAAAGAATCGGTAGGACCGAGTTTGGCTTAGGGTTTAGGTCATATGTGGATATGGGAAAGTAGTTGAGGGTTTTGGAGCATATCACTAAGCACATGAAGCAAGAGGCTCATTAAGCAACACCTCATCCCTCCTTGATAGTATTGGCTTTTCCTAAAGACTCAATGTGATCTTGGATCACTAAAATATAAAATGAAGAGTCTTGAGCTTTTGAGCTTGAGCCAATCCTTTGTCCTTAGCATTTTGAGGGTTCCACTTTCACATCCATGCCATGCCAAACATTGAGCTTTCCTGAAATAGTCATCTTGGAATAGCATTAGCTCAATGAGCTATATGTTGTTATGAATTACCAAAACCACCTAGGGATAGTTGCACTTTCATTAACCCAGGGAAGTGTTCCATCCTTTTCTCCGATAATTGCATGCAGTCGGTGGCGGACGAAGTGAAACATATTCTGGAGATTACTCAGCAGGTTTTTGAGCCTAAATACTTGGGCTTACCGGTCCCGGAAGGAAGAATGCATAAAGGACAGTTTGAGACTGTTCAAGAAAGATTACGGAAGAGACTTGTTGACTGGAGCGAGCAGTATGTATCGTCGGGCAACAAGGAGATTTTAATAAAGGCAGTTGCGCAAGCAATACCAACTTATGTCATGAGTGTTTTCCGTCTTCCTGCTTCGGTTTGTGATGATCTCACACGGATGATGAGACAATATTGGTGGGGTGTGGAGAATGGCAAACGGAAGATGGCATGGCTCAATACGGAAAAGATGATGCTACCCAAGAATATGGGAGGTATGGGGTTTCGAGATATGAGAGCGTTTAACCAAGCTTTGCTCGCTAAACAAGCGTGGAGATTATTGGACAGCCCTGATAGTTTATGTACCCGCTTGCTTCGGGCAAAGTATTATCCCAACGGGAACTTGTTGGACACAGTGTTCCCTACATCTTCGTCTGCTGTGTGGAGAGGCATCACCCATTGTTTGGAGCTGCTCAAAAAGTGACTGATTTGGAGGGTAGGTGACGGGTCTTTGATTAAAACTTGGAGAGATGCATGGATTCCGAGGGGGTATGACTTTAAGCCTATCACCCCGAAGGGTACTTGCAGGTATAATTGGGCGGCAGATTTTCTTGAGGAATCTGGCGCTTGGAACATACAGCGTCTCCGGCAATACTTTTGGGATATGGATGTCCGAGGAATTTTGAAGATTCGTACATCTCCTAATAGGGGGCAAGACTTTCTCGCTTGGTTCCCGGAGAAGAGTGGAAGGTTTACCGTAAGGAGTGCATACCGGCTAGCAACTACCCATACGCACATGGGTGTGGGCGCGTCAAGTGTCTCGCCGGATGGCCAGCGCCCGATCTGGCGAATGGTCTGGGAGGCCAAGGTTCCTCTTAAGATGTGCATCCTTGCCTAGAAAGCTGTGACCGGAGCACTGGCGACGAACGGATGCAAGAAATATTGGCATATAGCGACGCACGATACATGTCCGCTTTGTGGTACGGAGAAAGAGTCGAGCTTCCACGCGTTGGTGACCTGCGGGCATGCTCGTCAGATCTGGATGGCGATGCGCCAGGTTTGGGAATCTTCTGCTGCACTGTCATGATCACATGCGAGATTGTATTATCATGTTAATCTGGAGGATATGGTCTTTACGGTCTGATTTGACTCATGGTAAAGCAGTGCCATCGGTGGAGGTGACAATGGAGTATTTACAGAGCTACATGTCCTCTTTGCACCAGGCTCGAAAATTTACGACCGAGGAGATCATGAAAGGAAAGATGCCACTGAGGGAGGAAGCCCCGGTAAAACAGCAACCTGAAGCTACACCTCAACCATGGCCGAAGCCACCAGTGGGGCGGGTGGCCTTATCAGTAGATGGAGCGTTTGATAGTTCAGACGGGTCCGCGGCCACGGGTATGATTCTACGGCGGTCCGATGGGAGTGTTATCTTTGCAGCTTACAGATGCATCTTCAATTGCAATGACGCTCTGGAGGCTGAGATACATGCCTTAATGCAGGGCATGGCCTTGGCTATTCAACACTCGGACGAACCGGTGATTGTCCAGTCCGACTCCTCGGAAGCCCTACGTACGTTGAAAGGGAACAGTCTTTCCCGTTCCGCTTATGGACATCTAGTTGCTGAGATCCACCGTTTTATGGGTGAAAGGGAGTTTATTCCGTCGAAGGTTAATCGTGATCAGAATAGGGTTGTAGATCGGCTGGCGTGCTATAGTCGTACGAAGAGTACTACTGCTGTATGGCTAGGTAGGAGTCCACCATGTGTGGAGGAACTTGTGCCACTTGATTGTATCCCTATTGCTATGGAATAAAATCCTTTTACCCCCACAAAAAAAAGGGACGGCGCTAGAGACGTAAAGCGTAGACTTTAAAGTGATCTCACGTAACATTAGAGTTTGTCAAAAAAAATTGCGGGCACAATATTCTTTGTTGTTTGCTTTTACTTTAGTTTCTTTGATCCGAGTATATTACGTTTTGGCTCCTTAATTTCTTCTGTACAAACTGCCTTTATTAAAGAAAGAACATTATAAAAGGAGGAAAATCCATTATGGGAGGAGTTCTGATCTTCTATTAGGCCCTCAATTTCATTTATGCTAAGAAGGGAAGTTCTATGTTTTCCAAAGGCATATGAGAAGATCAAGTTGACTTTTTTTATTCATAAGATGTTGTTTCTAAAGGGATTTCGTATAAATGAAATTATTGGATTATACTAACATAAGATGTCACCAAGCAACCAAATTCCTAGATAAAAAATAAATGACTCATGGCAAATGAAGCTTGTTTTTTACCGAAGCACCCTGATTCATGAGCAGCATGTTTCCCTTGTTTTCCAACACAAGGCACAAGCACAGATCCTCATATACACTCACAAACACTCATCCTATAAATGCACGTAGATACACCCTCAACACAAATCTTGATATTGACGTGTTGTAGTCAACGAAAACATCTCCTTTTACTGAACATACATACCAAAATAAACTTGACACGGTGGGTACACCGGTGTCAATTTAAGACTTAAACCTTGATGGGCTCCTTCACAAAAAAGAAACATCTGAGCGTAGCTCTCCTTGCTCACAAAGTAGTTTGCCACAAAGTACTCCTACCACATCATCTAAAAAAACAAAAACTCCCTATGTATTACGTACAGTACACAAATGTGTAGGCGGAGAGCCGGAGATAGAAACACTAGCTCAACCAAGAGGCAGTACTCAGTAACCACCGTCCATGCGGAAAGCGTACGGCGGGTCGTCCACCGGCACCTCGCTAAAGCCATCGCCTCCGGTGTAGAAACCAGTGAAGTTGACCCTGGGTTCCCGCACGAAGGCCTCCTGCCGGTTGATATCGTACAAGAGCCCGTCGCCGTCGACGCGCATCTTCTTCTTGCCCATCTGGGCTTCCCCGTCGAGAAGCAGCCGCGGCCTCTTGGCCTCCGCGCCCTCGCCGGGGAATAATCCGCAGCCGCCACCCGAGTTGCCTACGAGGCGGCGCAGCACGTCGGGGTCGCCGACGACCTTGAGGAGGAAGGCGAGCATCAGCTTGGGCCGGCGCTCGGCGTCCTGCACCCGGCGCCACATCGTCGCCAAGCGGTCCTCGGTGGCCCTCTGCTCCTCCTTCAGCCGGACCACCTCCATGGCTAACATCTTGCTGCTGATGTCTTCATCCTCCTCGTCGGCGTCTTCCTTGCCACGCTTGCCGCCGCTGCGGCGCCGGACGATGCGGGTCAGGAGGTGCGTCTGGCCGCGGAGGAAGGAGGCGTGCGCGAACTCCCACCGGTCCGGGTCGACCTTGCGGAAGCCGTAGGTGTTGAGCTGCCGGACGAAGCTGGAGAAGTTGGAGTGCTTGAAGTGGGCCGGGAGCAGCGCGCGCGAGAAGGAGAAGGGGTCGGCGACGACGAAGCTGTTGCTGGCCGGCCCCCACGCGACCACGGCGTCGGTCGCCGGGTCGTCCACCATCGCGTACGTTTTGGCCACGAACGGCGCCACCATGCCGCCGCCGCCTTCGCTCCCCGAGCACTCCATGCCGGCGCTGCTCATCTAATTTCACTCGCGACAGCAAGCAAAGGGAAAGCAGTACTAGTGTTGTCAGGAATGACTGGTGATGTGAGAGTGGTAGCCGAGCTATACATATAGTCGAGGGACCTGCACACGCAGGAAGCCGTGATGGGACAGGTGACAAGTACGAGTGGACGCGTGCCGGCGCCGGGGTGCCCTGCGTGGCGTCCCATCGTCAGGGCAAAAAAAATCATCTAAAAAGAATACTCCTAGCTTAAATTATAGGCAATCTAGTGATTTGAGAAAATTCATGAAAATTCAAATTCAAACTTCCAAATCTAGTCAAACTTGATATCTACAGAAACTTCATAAAATTTCTAATCTAATGTAAAAAGAATCAAATTAAAATACTAAAAATCCTATTTTAAATAAATTTTCTAAAAAGTAGAGCAGGTGTTGGCCGAAGAGGGACTCTTTGGCCAACAGGAGGCCGAAAAGTCTTTTTTCGGGCAACATGAGGCCGACGGGGTGATATTTTTGATTTTTCTTCATTAGGGTGTATAGTTTCCGAATTTGCTATAAAAATCATCATAGTTTAAAAAAAAAAATCAAAGATCTATCTTGATACGTGTCCCTCCCTGGCGATGAATCATCCCGCTGTCAAGTGTCAGCCTCCTTACATTTAATCGAAAGCCGCCCTGTCAACATCTGCATACGTTAGTTAACTACTAATTGTAGAGCGTAGTGTGGCCTGATGGGCACAAATACGTGCCTCTTCCGTCTTGGATGAGCAAATATAGAAACCCGATCTTGGACCCCGATTGTCGCGCTCATCTACTGGGGCGTAGGCGACACTCCTTCTGCCAAACAAAGCGGCAACAAGTGGTGGAAAATGTGTAGAAATAATCTAAAGAACAATCTAAAGGAGAAAATTATATAAAGGGTCGGTTGATGGGATACAAAATGGAGCGGTTCCACCTGCTGAGCTCGGCGCCGATGAAAATGGCAGCTCCCGTCCCCGGCTGATTGGTTAGTCAAAAATTTCCGGATTTAGCTTTGTCGCGTGCCGGATATATGCCTGAGGCGAGGCCGACGTGCGACCACGCACGCACGCGGTCCCCGGCGGCACGGCTACGTCGATCGGCTCGTCGGCCATCTGGGGTAGTACGTGGCGACCAAATGCGCCCTGATTGTCCACGCTAATTCCAAGCGTACCATCGACGTTGTCGTTTGTATATTGTTCAATCATCATCTTTTTGGGGGGTTCAATCATCTGCAGCCGCCGCATACAACAGATACGACCCTCTATACGTCCACGGACAACCAGCATTATTAGTTCCACTAACCCTGTTATCATCACATCAAAGCATCATTTATATTAGAGATAAAAGGCATTTTTAGAAATAGTGAGGCCCTGTCTCATGGTGTCTCTCCTCGACATCAGCATACCTCGGCAAGACTATCAATGTGGCTCGCTTCGCCTCCCTAGTCCACGCCGGCGACGAGGATCTCGCCTTAGGAGTTCGTCTTCTCTAGCTTTTATAATTCTTTGCGAGTGAAAAAGAGATTTTATTTGATCAATCAATACACCAGTCTCGAATCCAGCCAGACCACGGTGTGGCCTTCTGTCCGGTCGAAGGAGGCTAGATAATGGCTTACACCATTTTGTTCCCTACGAACATTATATAATTTGAGTGTGCCCCTGGCTCTCACGTACGTGGGCACTCTAAGCGTTAGGGTTTCTCGTGCCTCTCGTCGACGCCGTCTTCGGTCTATCTCGTCTTCTATGGTTTTAGGGCCATGGAGACATGGTGGATCCGGCCCTTGCCGGTGGGAGGGCTTCTTTTTCAGATGGTTTTTTGAGTTTTGTTAGGGTTTGTTAGACTTTGTAATGTAGCCCAACTGTGTAATCTGTATATTGTGTAACCTTATAAATATATGTGATAGGCCACCCCTAGAGGGTTGAGCCAGTTCCCACAAATCCTACGTTTAACAGGGTTTGTGTCCTGCTAGGAGAGACGAGGCGACAACAGCTCTCTGAATATGGAATAAGGTCCTCCCCGTCTAGCCCCCGTTGCTAGCATCGTCGGAGGGCATGTGGAGGTTTGTCTCCGGTGGATCTCGCGGGATTCAGTTGGCGTTTGTCTTCGATGGATCCACGTGGATCCGATCTTCATTCATCTGTGTTCATGTGTCTACAGGTTGGATCCATCTGATCTACGCATCTCTTCATCAGTGGCGGTTGCTGTCGTGGTGTGCTGGCCCTATGGGGTCTTAGCAAGATGACTTCCCGATTGTCGACTAGAACAAGGTTTGGCCGGCTCCGATGAGGGAGGGGCAATGACGGCGGCGCGTCTTCGGTTTGCTCCAGTGCTTGTAGTCGTCGCTTGTAGTCGTCGCTAGGTGGTCTACGGACCTGGATGTATTTCTTACTTCTGATGGTCTTTGTACTACCTTAACAATTGATAAATAGATTGGAAGTTTTTCTTGCAAAAAAAAAAAACATGAGATCGATAGTTTGAAAACTCTCCCTTCCCTCAGAAGCCTTTGGATTTGGTCAATCAACATGGACTAGCGAGACAGGTTGAAAACTCTCCCTTCCCTCAAAAGCCTTTGGATTTGGTCAATCAACATGGACTAGCGAGACAGGTCCATGTTTGGACCATTGATCATATTGAGAGCGACAAAGCAATACGTCTCCACTTTTATCGGCAACTCCGTCCACTGCAAGGCGAGGCACATGACCTTCATGCAAGCTGAAAATTCAGCCTCCAGTGGTTCTGCATATGCACGCAACTCTTCGCAGGATGAGAAAATGATGTTGCTGGTGGAGCCACGCAGAATCATGCCCGCCCCTGCAATTCCTGAGATGGCATAGAACGATCCGTCAACGTTCAGTTTTGCCCATCCTTCAGCTTTATATTAACTAACACATGTATGGTGCCAGAAGCTGTATCACTGTAAATCTGCCATGGTTCCACTTCACCACATCGATCGTGATAAGCTTGCACAACGTCAGCTTTGCGCATCTGCCAATCGGCGAGTTCTCGAAGCTCGATATCTTGTCCCTCTCCGCATGCATCATCATTGATCTTGGTACATTGCTTACCTGCTGCCCTTGCCTGTGCGTGCTCAGGGTGATGGCTGGTAAGTCTGCATGCAACATGACACTCCACTCAATGTCATTGCACGCGAGCTTGATGTCCGAGCATGCATGGGATGCGCAAGCATCGACATAGTGACTCCGCTGGCCGGTGCTTAAGCAATTGAAGCTCAGTGTATGAGGCAATAGGGTACTCAGCATGTCCATCTCGACGCCAATGGTGGAGAAGATCTCCTTGTAGTGCTATTACACAGGGTTCCCTCTTGTGTTTGATCCTTCATTTCCTAAAGGCATAAGGTTGGAGACGTTATACACTAACAACAGGAAAGGCATATTTTCACAGCTACATCATATTTATGCCCTGATTTTGCACATGTCTACATGTGTGTTAGAGTTTGTGTAGAATACATGTTGTAATCTCAACTAAACCCCTCTCTCTCTCTCTATTATCCCTTAGCATATCTAAACTACCGAATCGAAGGGATCGGTAGGTTTCCAACTTGTACGCCAAGTCTGGCCTTGAGCCTCGATCAATATAAACTCCAACGCGGCTCCATTACGAGGGAGTAGAAACGCTTCCTGACATGGTATACAGAGCCAACCTCTTTCTATCTATCTAGCCAGAAAGCTTTTCCCTCGATCACCACCACCATTACTAGATCATCATCACCACATCACCATGTCCTCCTCGGCCACCATCGTCATCAGCCTTGGTGCTCCACCAGCTGAGAAACTCACCAGAACCAACTACATTCTATGGAGGACCCAGGTCATGCCGGGACTGCGAGGAGCGCAAGTCACCGGCCTTCTGGATGGATCCGACGCTACGCCACCGAAGACAGTGCAGGAGCAGCAGGCGGACAAATCCATGGCAGAGGTGCCAAACCCTCTGTATGCAAAATGGATCTCGAAGGACCAACAGGTCCTGAGTCATCTCCTGAATTCTCTGTCAAAAGAGATTCTCGTCCAGGACACGAGTAAGGAAACAACTTTCGATCTTTGGACTGCTATCACCACTATGGTTTCATGTATATATCGTTGAAAAAAATTGCAGGGCTGGCGACTTCTTTCGTTTCGGAAATATCGGCCAGGCTAGTGATTTCCTTCATTCCGAAAATCAGATTTTTGTTTTCTTAAACAAATTGCACTATTGAGAGGTCCGGATTGATTTGGATAATTTAGGAAAGTTAGATCCGTAATTTCTTATACGTTAGGAAAATATTGGTTTGTAATAAAAGAGAGGGACCGATTGATCGCAATTGATTTGGATAAGTTAGGAAAGTTAGATCTACGATTTTTTATACGTTAGGAAAGTGTTGATTTATAATAAAAGAGTGTACATAAAAATAAACCGATGGATAAAAAACCCAGCGTGGAAATGGGTGGTGGGAGGTGGGACGAAATAAAACCGGACTAAAATAAACCGTGAGGCGAGACTACCAACTGAGACATTAGGAGTAAAGATTGTAGCGCAATATTGTAGCAACTGCTGCAGTATACAAAGGGGGCCCGAGGCGGCCAGCTGGGCTTGATCCGGCCCTGGTAGTACCTCTCCACATTTAGCAGACCAACCTGAAGATTTTCGGTATGTTAGTTTGTGAGCATGTTTTCATGTTCAGTTATGTTGCTGGACTATTGTTTATTTGATTGACATATGTACGTTCGTACTGGCTTGTGATGGATGCCTAGCTGCGCCCAGGTGATCACCTCCAGCGTCCCGTACTCTCTTGAATGAAAACATAACCAGATTAAGCTGCATCCAACTAATCAACATGGCGTAGAGCTGTGTAGCTGGTTCGTTTAGTGGGTGAGATGTTAGAGTGCAGTTTCACACGTGCCACCACAACAGAATACTCCATTCACTTGTGCCAGCGCAGGCTCAAGCCTTACAACTGACGGGGAGGCCAAAAGACTAGTTCCACCTAGAATATGTAAGATTGTAAATTGAAGTACCAACCAAGCTGGAATAGCTCAGTTGGCTAGAGCGTGTGGCTGTTAACCACAAGGTCGGAGGTTCGAGCCCTCCTTCTAGCGTTTTTCATATTTTTGCAATATTTTTCTTTCTAAAATTCTCTATGGATCAGGGGTCTACTGCCTTACTTTTTTTTTTGAGAATCGGGTCTACTGCCTTACTTATCCCGTTGGAGTGGAATTTTTTTCACTATTTTTCTTTCTAAAATTCTGTCGGCAGTAACGTTGCATGGATCAGGGGTCTACTGCCCTACTTATCCCGTTGGAGTGGAAGACATCGGGACAGATTCCCTAGAAATTATCGTACGCTCATCGGCTATTAGCTTGGCAACGTGTTGTTGTATCTCATAATATACCTTCTCAAGCCGAAAGTGTTCTTCTGCGCTCCCAAGTTTAAATGAGCTCAGGTGAACAGTAAAATTGAAAGATAATGAAATTCAAAAAATTAATTTTGTGGTAACCTTTGACAAATTTTTCAATGCTTGAAAATTTTCGTCACGAAATGACATTTGTTACTCCAAAATGCTTTCAAAAATAGCATCTTGGACGTATCGATTTTGTTTTTGTTGCCACGGTTTTCAAGAATGTTCATTCATGATAAATTTCCGCAAGCACAGAGTATATTTGTCAAAGGTTACAATTTTTTTTGGATTTTTTGATTTGTTTTACTATTTTTCACGATTATACTGTTCACAAGGAGCTTTTTGAGCTAGGGTGCAAATACTCCAACTCCTGAAGCTGCCATCTCATTTGTCTTGGTTTGTCAAAATGTACTTCTTCCAGACGATTAGACATATATACACTAACTAACATTGTCTCCAGGAAAGCAATTTTGATGCGCATTCGCTTGCTGGAGCAAGTTAGATAAGAAAAATATCTGAGGAGTGGCGTGATCAGACTCCGGACTTTCTTATTCCTTCTCTTGTTATAGACATGATCATTATTTAATAAAGGTCACCAAATTTAAAAAAAAAGCTAAATTCTAAAAAGTGTGCGCGCACTATTTCGTCTAGTCGAGCACACACACAATGCAGCGTGAGCGCTCATTTGTCACTTACCTGGTCGGGATCATGGACACAAATCGCCCACGACACGCCGATGGACCCACACGTCATGTAAAGGGAGTGGGTGGTTCTAGCGATGAACAGGCGCAGAGATGACTTGTCTCTCCCCAACCTCTCTCTCTCTCTCTCATGTTCGCTCTCATCGCAGAACCCTCCCTCCCACCCAAATCTCATCGATCAACAGCGAAGAAGGAAGGGCGCGGCTGGTAGGGGAATCACCACTGTGACTACATGCAGGGGGTAGATTGGTGCAATAGCAGCATGATGAAGATACCTTCCTGTCGTGTGGCACTGTCAGCCGTGTGCGTAGAGAAAAAAAGGACTTGATCAGCAAGACATGATGGATACGTGAGGCTCCACCATCTGGTGATTGGCAGCAGGCGGCAGCTAACCAACGGAGGACTTTGCGTTGCTAGTATCGGTGTCCCGGCGGCGGCTGGTAGTGGGACCACCTTCGGGGGCCAACTTTGGGGCGTCACTAGCTTCCTCCTTGGGATGTCCTCGGAGCTTGGATGCTCGCTCAGGCTCGACATGCCAACCCCCGTCAACCTTCACGCGATTCCTTGACTCCAACCATGGATTCCGTACTATTTTACCAATTCTTGGTTGAACATTAACAACACATTTGCTATCATTCCATTCTCCTCGTGGTCGGGCGAAACTGTGACGTTCAGTATTATCGACCACACCATAAACATCCCTACCCAGGCAGGCATTCCTTGGGGGTAGATCCAATCGTCGGGGGTTGCCGCCTCCTATGCATTGTGATGGACGGGGGTAGTGGTCTCAACATAATCTTCCCTGATACTCTGGACAAGATGGGGATCTCCCTATCCGCCTACAGAAGTCGGACACAAGCTTTCATGGTTTCGTGTCAGATCGCCGTGTTCATCCCCTAGGTAGGATCGAATTTGAGGTTGTCTTTGGGGACGAAGATAACTTTCTGAAGAAAGGGGACAAGTTCCATTGGAGCGACTAGGCCAAAGCAGCCTACCGACCTCAAAATACTACTACAGTCAAACCCGCTCCTTGCTTCCCCAGCCCATGCTATCAAGTTAGAGGTCCAGGGACTCCCAGGAATGAAGATGTTGTAGGGCTCCATCGAAGTAAGCGGGCAACCTCTCTCTGAGACCTGACACATAAAACTTATTCTTGTGCCAGGACCGCATCGACCGAGGAAGGTCAAAGAATTTGCTGGAAGGCCGCAGCTGAAGGCTCACCCAACCAAGGACGCCAACAACGTTGTTGTTCATCTGTGTCCTAACACAGAAGAGGTGTGGAACAAATAGAAGTGGAGGGAATTCCCCAAGTAGCACTCGCAAAAAGTAATAAATTTGTGGTATGAAGAATTTTGATGGTTTCAAGTGATGGAGTTGGCAACCAAAGAAGAAGAGGAGCCCCCACACGAAAGGATGTAAGGGGAAGCTGACCTCGTGGCCGAATAGTCGAAGTGGAGCACGTGCTCATCTGCAAGTGGGGCCGGAGGAGCTTCCCCGATCAAAGAAATATGATATCTTAAATTTGGAGTGAACTACCCCTCCGTCTTCAACCTCCTACCCACATGTCTGAGGCATGGAAATGGAAACCACCTTCCTGTGGTGTCATTATCAATCCACTGTGGTTCATTGACAACGCTGAGCGGCACCCCTACCGCATCTGTGGGAAGAGCTAGTTTTCGACCTTGGCATTTTCTCTGACTCGAGGGAGCATTTTAAGGGCATGAGGATCGTGTACTTCACAATGGCGAAAATGGGCAATAGGAGGCTCGGCGGAAATGCAAGGAGGAATACGGAGGCAGAGTGGGGAATCTTACCTCCTGCCACCTCTCTTATGGCAACCGTGGTGAACCCCAGAAATCAAGGTGCTACAGCTTGGCATGCGTCCCACTTCCTCTATAGTTACCGCATCTCGATACATGGGTGTGGAAATCCAGGCATTCTCGACATGATGGAAGAAACTCAGTGGGCTCCTGATCCATATTGACAAGATGGCGCTTCAGAAAGTGCAGACGCAAGCCGCGGCATCCCTTTAGCTCTTGGAGAGTAGCTCACAAAGTACTGTGCGGCTAGCAGGCCCTTGGATACATATTAAGCAATGGTGAGGGTCTCCTACCCAAGCTCCCAAAGAGAAGAATCACAAGGATGAACAAGGAAGAAGATAAGAGCCTGCCGAAGGTCTCGGAGACCGCTCCTACGACCTCCGCCACACTCGGGGGCTATTGATTTTTTTTGAGGGGAACATGCTTTACTTTATTGATCAATAGAGCGAATTACATGAATAATAGAAGTATCATGAGGGTGTAACAGCCATACATGGCGACCCTCCCCTAAATGTAAAGCATGTCTAGCTAAGCCATGAGCCTCCTTGTTGGAAAGACGTCTCTCATGGGTGAAAGAGCAGGACTGAAACTCCCTGCTCGAGTCGATGATCTCCTGCACGATTGGGGCAATTGTACCCATAGTTCCCATGTGTATGTCCTTGACCACCGAAAGGCAATCTGAAGCCACCTTAAAATGAGTCAGTGCGAGATCCCTGGCTAATGCAATGGCCTCGCGACATGCCAGAGCTTCCAATATATTCGGGTCAGTCATACCATGGAATACCACCGCTGCCGATCCAGCATATGCACCTGAATGATCCCGGTAGACCGCGCTAACAGCCCCGATGGGAGGGCGTTTACAAGTGGCTGCATCAACATTTACCTTGTGGTGACCCGCCGGTGGTGGTATCCACTCTTGCACCCGCACTGGGGCTGTCCTGGGTTTCGTTATTTCATGTGACAAGGAAGCAATACTCAAGTCTGCCAAGAAGCGTGTGATAAAAGCATGTGTCCCAATTGGGCTTTGGTGCTCTCCTTCGTGGATTAGCTTTCGCCGCGCCGACCATATGGCCCATAGGGTCACAGTTAGCTTTGTGAACTCGGCATGTGGCATCGATTCTTGCATACTGAATAGCCAAGCCTTGGCATTCGGTTCCGCTGTTGCAATAACATGCTCAACCAGCTCCGGGTCACCTAGCGCCCATACACAGCGCGCCATCGTGCACGTTATCAATGAATGCAACCACGAGTCCTCCTCTCCACAGATAGCACACCGCGACGATGTGGACATATTACGATGACTGAGGACATCCGCCGTGGGTATAGAGCATTGTGCAAGTCTCCATAGGAATACCTTCAGTTTGGAGGGAACCACCACCTTCCAGAGGTTAGTCCAACTTGCTTCTTCTCTCGATCTATCAGCCGGGCCTGATCGCCCTTCGAGCCATGCATCCCTCCTTAGCTTCGTGTTGATGAGCATCCGATATGCCGAGCGGACAGAGAAGGAGCCCTTGTGCTCGTATGCCCATGCCCAGGAATCTCTGCATTGTCTAATAGCTAGCGGGATATTGAGAATCACGTCCGTGTCTATTGGGAGAAAGGTTGCACGAACCATGTCCTGCTTCCACCTGGCGTTGGAGCTGTCGATCAGTTCGGACACAAACTGTGGCCTATGTTGGCTCAAGCAAACAATTGGCATGAGCGACGCCTCTTTATGTACCTAGTTATGCTGCCATACCAAAGTATCTCTGCCGTCGCCAATGCGTTTGATGAGTCCCTGCGAGAGGATCTCCTTGCCCTCTATAATTGCCCTCCATATTTGAGATGGCTGGCTACCCAGTGAAGCATCAAGAAAATCTGTAGTTGGGAAGTAGCACGCCTTCAAGATTTTTGCACTTAGTGTCTCTGGTGTTTCCAGGATTCTCCATGCCTGTCTTGCAAGCAGAGCAAGATTAAAAAGTTCAATATCCCTAAAACCCAGACCTCCTTCATATTTTGGCCTTGTCATCTTCTCCCAGGAGACACAATTTGTCTTTCTTTTACCACGTTTACTCCCCCACCAAAACTTACGTATGATGGCATTAATGTGAAGACAGAGGCCCCGAGGTAGCTTGAAACAAGCCATAGAGTAGACCGGGATAGATTGAGCTACAGACTTTATAAGTACCTCTTTCCCTCCGGATGACAGCACCTTTTCCATCCATCCCTTAACTTTGCTCCAGACTCTGTCCTTCAAATATTTGAAGGCTCCGTTTTTGCTGCTCCCAACATCTGTAGGCATGCCCAAGTACTTTTCTGAGAGACTCTCATTGTGAAAATTCAAGGTATTTTTCATGCTCTCTTTAATACTTTGCGAGCAGCCCTTGCTAAAGAACACTGAAGATTTATCCAAGTTAATTTTCTGTCCTGAAGCATTGCAATATATGTCCAACAAAGAAGATACCTGAATAGCCCCCTCAACACTAGCCTTGACAAACAGCGGGCTGTCATCTGCGAAAAGAAGATGGCTTATCGGCGGTGCTATATCAGCCACTTTGATCCCATGCACTGGAGATGACTCTGACTGGTTTTTTAAAAGGCACGAAAGACCCTCTGCTGTCAGCAAGAAAAGGTAAGGTGATATCGGATCCCCCTGTCGGATTCCTCGCGAAGGTGTGAATTTCTCAAGTTTCTTTCCATTGAACATAACCGAAAACTTGACCGAACATACCATCCTCATAACTGAGTTGACCCAAGCCGGTGCAAAACCCAGCTTAGACATGAGAGCACGGAGGTAGTCCCATTCCAAACGGTCATAAGCCTTCATCATGTCGAGTTTAAGAGCACAGAACCCATTCCTCTTTGACCTGTTCCTCTTCATGAAATTTAAGCATTCATACGCGGAGATGATGTTATCTGTGATCAACCGTCCTGCCACAAAGGCCGATTGCTCCTCCGATATGATCATAGGAAGAATGGACTTCAGCCTGTATGCCATAACATTCGACACAATCTTGTAGAGTACATTGCAAAGACTTATGGGACGGAATTGCGACAAAAGTGTGGGATTGGTTACCTTAGGGATGAGAACTAGGACAGTATCATTCAACTCCTCAACTTCATCTTCACCCCTTAAGATTTTCAGAATGATAGTGGACACTTCATCTCCACAGAGCTCCCAATGTCTCTGGAAAAAATGCGCCGAAAAACCATCCGATCCTGGTGATTTTGTAGGAGCCATCTGAAACAGCGCCGTTTTAATCTCCTCTCTGCTATACTCGCCCGTCAGCCGCTGATTCATCTCGTTTGTGACTTTACGTGGCACTACGTCAATCAATTGATGCATGTTCGTTGTCCCCTCGGATGTGAACAGATTTTTGTAGAAAGCCGTAACCATACTCTCCATCTCTACATCATCATCTGCTGTAGTTCCATCCTGTCTGAGTAAACTCTTTATCTTATTTTTAAGGCGCCGTCTGCTGGCCCGTAGGTGAAAGAATTTGGTATTCTTATCGCCGGCCACCAGCCATGTTATTCGCGATCTCTAACGCCACATGACTTCCTCTCTATGATAGAGCTCGATCAAGCGATCTTTCACTTTCTCCTCCTGACGAGTAGGTGCAGTCCTAGATGGATCCGCACGCATGCTCTCTAGCTGAAGCTTGAGAGTTCTGATCTCCTCCTTGACGCTGCCAAGCGTAGTTCGGTCCCAATGTTTTAGGTTTGTTGATAGTGTTTTTATTTTTGCACACAGTTCCGCAACCGTGGTTGCTCCTGGGCCTTGCCAATGTTGTTCAATGGTCGCCTGAAAATCATCATGAAATTCTCACAACATCTCGTATCTGAAAGGTCTAGCTTGGCGCGGCTCATCTCCTCCTGGTGAGAGCTGTAGCAAAATCGGTATATGATCCGATGTGGCGGCAGACTTATGGAACAACTCGGCCCCTGGATACATACTGGTCCATGATGCAGTGGCAAGTGCCCTATCGAGGCGGACCCGCGTGTATGTACCTCGGGCGACTCTTTTCTCAAAAGTCCAGCTGGTTCCCGAGTAGCCTAGATCTATAAGGCCGCATGTATCAATAGCGTCCCTAAAACCATTCACCCGTGTCATACAACGGTGACCAACCCCATCATGTTCATTCAAACTGAGTACCTCGTTGAAATCACCGAAGCATAACCATGGCATGTCATTATCTTCAGCGAGAGACTTCAACACATCCCAAGTCTTGCCTCTTTCACTAACTTGTGATTCACCGTACATCATTGTGAGCCGCCATGGTATAGTACCAGGAAGAGTAACATGAGCATCTATATGATAAGCAGAGTAACCAAAATTTTCGATCTTTATTTCATTATTCCAGAAAATACCGAGACCTCCACTTCTACCAGAGCTACTAACAACATAAGCATTATCATAACCTAGGGTGCTTGCTAAGTTTTCCACTCTATCTCTAGGGAGTTGAGTTTCAACTATACAAAGCACCATCGGAGCAAACTGCCTCGCGAAGTCGTGAAGCTCTCGAACTGTCGCGGGTTTGCCCGCCCGGCGACAGTTCCAACATGATAGACTCATTGGACCCGGCGGCGCTCCTCTGAGGAGCCCGTCACGCTGTCCAAGTTGCTTTTGTTTGGAGAATTCCCATTCTTGTGCTTCTTTCTGTCCCTCGGGGTAACGTACGATGGTGGTGGAGGGGAAAAATTCATAGTCCCCTGCATGGATGCATCCACTGTGACACCCCTACTACTCTCAGATGCTGATTGTTCATCCATGTTCAGCTTGCGAATAACCGATGTTTGTGGTTGGTCAATCCCAGCTTCATCACCCTTGCCCTCAAGTGGGCTTTCCGTCGTGTCCTTGAGATCCTCATCAGCGTCTCTGTCAACTTCATCCCCCAGACTGGCCTCCTCTGATGACCGTTTCTTGGCCCCATTGTTCCTGCCGCGGCCGCCTCCACGGGCACGTCCCCGTCCATGCACGGAGTTCCCCCTGTTCCAGCCGGGGTCACGGTTTTGGCCTTCTGGCATGGGTCTTCGAGTGGCTTTCATCCACTCGCCGTATTCAACCTCTCATGGGCTATGAACCCCATCGCCGCACTCCTCCATGGAGTGGCCTAGGATGCCGCAAACTTCACAAAAAAAGCCAATCTTCTCATATTTGACTGGCAGGAGAATTCTCCCTTCCCCTTTTGATGTTCAGGGGGCAAATCGCACCAAAGGCTCAGCGAGTTTAATCTTCGCCCGGACCCTGACATAGTTGCCCTCAAAAACTCGGTTAGGGTTCATCTCAACACTCTTCACTTGGCCTATGCGACGGGCCAGTTAGTTCACCAAAGGGAGTCTGGCATCAGGCCTGCCCAGAGGCCCATGAGGCCTGGGCACCAAAGGGGGCCCTAAAGAGGACGCCGTGACCTTCTTTCTCTCCAAGCCTAGGACAGCAACAACCAAGATTGCATCTGCCTACATGTAAACCCTAGGCTCTACTGTGTATATAAGGGGAGGCTCGAGGGCTCTCATTCCCATCTTCTCTCGGTGGCAATCTCATACACCACTATAAGCCCCTCACATGAGGTATTCCATCATGAATAATAGAAACAACCAGGATGTAGGGTATTACTCTCTGGAGGCCCGAACCTTGGTAAAACCCACATGTGACATCCGATTTGGGACATCCAAATGCGCTTGGACCCATGCCGAGGGATTTGACCGATTTCTGCACCGCCAGGATGCTTGGGCCAACGATTCTTGCTTCCCATGCCATGTCTTTTGTCAACTTGATCCTCTTTCCTTGTCTGTGTTCTTGGGGGAACTTCTCTGCCTGCCGTCGGGGCGACACCATTCGATCCAAGGAGAGAGGGTAGTGATCCTCTACGGAGGTCGAGATGGATGACTTGGAGATCTCGCTTTGCCTTCTAAGAGTGGCTGGAAACACATTTCCGGCGGTGGTGCCTCCTTTCAAGACATTTGCTTCCTACCTGGAGGTGCTCATGGTGGTGGACAACGACATCGGCGGTGCAATGAGCTGTTGTAGCAGCAATTTGTATCTATCATTTTCCTTTCTTGTTTGTGGTTTATTCGATGTAACTCCTAGTCGTTTGATGACTTTGTTAATACAAAGCCAAATTCCTCTTGAGCCTTCGTTCTAAAAAAATTACTAGATAAGTGCAAGAAAAGAAAGAGTCGACAAAGCCGAAATCATTGACTCACTCTCTTCCATTCTTCCAATGTAAACAATTTCCTTTTTGAGTGGTCCCGACTCTATTCCGATCGCTCCCACATTAGTTATTTACCTGGTAGTACTTCACACATTTTCAACCTTCTTGTGTGATCACTGACCCTCTTAAAATTTTGCAGTAACTAATAAAACAGGAAGGCCATCAATATTTGATAATGAGTTCGAACTAACGAAATCACTAGTTAAGGCTTATCCCTTGCAAAGGCCACTCCCACCTTCTCAGGCACCGACAAGCGGGCCACCACAAGTGCGCCACTTGTCGCAACCTAAGGATTTCCTTTTCTACCTAGCTTTGTTTATTTAAAACATTTTCTCTTGAACTGTGTGTCCATATTAGGAACCGTTTTGACTGTTGGATTAATCGTGTCAAGGTATTCGAAAGTAGATCCCATGTTAATAGGTTTTGATGAACTTTTTTTTCACAAAAAACTGGAAGGAAAAAACCAAAGTCGGGCACACTGTTTTTTCTCTCTACTTTCCCCCCTTTTTGAGAAGCATAGTCCGAAGCAAATCGTGT
Source organism: Triticum aestivum (assembly GCF_018294505.1). Classification (NCBI taxonomy): domain Eukaryota; kingdom Viridiplantae; phylum Streptophyta; class Magnoliopsida; order Poales; family Poaceae; genus Triticum; species Triticum aestivum. The sequence continues at coordinate 705,230,186 of NC_057806.1, forward strand.
AAGGAAATCTGTGCCTCCACGAGAAGAAAATCTTTAGTTCTTGTGGAAGCACATTTTTTCCCCTGGGAAGCACACTTGTGCTTCCCGGGAAGCAAATCTATGCCTTCGAGAAGCACACTTGTGCTTCCTGGGAAGCAAATTTTTGCTTCTTGTGGAAGCAATACTTCTTTTTTTTCCAAGAAGCACAGTTTACATAAGCAAATCTGTGCCCCTAGGAGAAGCACAAAAGCATATATTTTTCCCTTTCTGAGAAACACAATTGTGCTTATCGCGGAAGCACGAAAAAATTCATGCAAGAAAGTTCATTAGTTTTTTTCTCCAAAACCTAGGGAAAACCACACGAAAAGCCGAAAAATCAATACCTAATATTAAAGTTAGGATTGAAGCAAATCTATGCCTCCGAGAAGCACATTGTGCTCCCCGGGAAGCAAATTTGTGCTTCTTGTGGAAGCAATACTGCTTTTTTTTTCCGAGAAGCACAGTTCACATAAGCAAACCTGTGCCCCTAGGAGAAGCACAAAAGCATATATTTTTTCCTTTCAGAGAAACACAAATGTGCTTATCACGGAAGCACGAAAAAATTCATGCAAGAAAGTTCATTAGTTTTTTTTCTCCAAAACCTAGGAAAAACCACACGAAAGCCTGAAAAATCAATACCCAATATTAAAGTGAGGACTGTTCCTCTTTTTTTCTTTTGTTCAGTCAAGCCCTTTGTACATTGTCCCGTTTTTTTTTTGAAAAATCAAAATTGCTTTCCATACACACGCAATAAATTGCAATGGGAAGGACTCGAACCTGGCACAACAAGAGAATGTTGGCAAGCACTAACCAATGGACCTAACTAATGTGTTGTTTTAGAAAAGTGAGGAAGATAACCTTTTATATTGATGCTTTCATGCTCTGTATTCCCCCCTGACTCATTATCCAAAAGAGAAATAATTCCATCTCGACCCCAACTCTAAACCGTGTCCGCGTGGGCAACAGCACCACAGACTAACCAAAAACAAAAAAAAAAACAAAAAAAAAACGGACACGGCATCACAAATTTAGTTTTGCTTGCCAACGGTCACGCTCGCCTCTCCACCGTGTCGTCTTCGTGGAGCTTCATCCTTCCCAAATGGCCATCGCAGCGCCTCACATCTTCCGAACGCCGCTGATGGAAAATGGAGACATCAACTCCGGCCGGGCTGGTCGGATAGATCATAGCTCTACTCACTGCAATCACCCACTCTCCCTCTCATCCGCCACGCCCAAAATCTGCGAGTACAAGATCGGCCTGGCCGACATCGGCTCAGACGCGGCAAGTAGCGCTCGACATCCGCTCCATTGGTAGCACGCACGCCCATGCCGGGGTTCGAATGCATGGGCAGCCTGTCAAGCGCATGCCCATGGCAAGGTTGAAAGCTATCTAACTGCAAAGCGATTAACATGAATGCTTTAGTTCAGTAGCAGCAATCAAGGTGAGAATATGAAATGACGCAAGAGAAAGAAAGGTAAGCTAGCTATAGTATATTGAAATAGTGGTAGCTCATACTAGATCAATCAGAAAGAAAGGTCAGCTAACAATTTTTTTACATTGCGTTAACATTTTTCCAATTCATGGTTTTCATTTGCGGCTCAATTCCTCCGCCACCGCCACCAAGAAAGTCGAGAAGTAGCTTTCGTGGCGTGGAGTACACACGCCTGACGCCTCCATTGCCAAGTGCTCCGCGGCTCATTCCAGAGTCGCATAGCCCGGCGGCATGAACTACGCAACTCTACCCTAGCCGCAGCTCCAAGAATCTTGACAAGACAGTCATCTTCGTTGACACCGACAGCTCCGCCACTTGGAAACCTGTAGGTAAAAAAACAGTAATAATAACAGTAAATAAAAAGAGCTTGCACAAATGTTTTTTTATTCCTACGCATATCTTGTATGCATGCAGGACAAGCTTGAAGGTGTGTTGCCGCATCTGCATGTGAGGCGTGGCGTGGAGCGACTCTTAGGCGAGGTGATAGAAGGCATGGCCGGAGATGACGTGGTCACTAAATCCGCGTGCCTCGGCCGGCTCCAGTTCGGCGCCGAAGCACACGTCCCTGTCGGCGAATGATTTGGCAGCAAATTCTTCAACTATCACCGTGAGTGAGCTTGGTGCTAAGTCTGCATGTCTGGTGCCAAAGCCCGCATCCGGCGACATTAATCGGCATGATTAAACGGACAAAAGGCGATCGAACGACGAGTATGTTGGGGTGACCGTGAAGAGGCCAAAGTTGTCCTCTGATAATTAATGCGACTAACCTGGAAGGCTTCTAATTTGCTGAGGCAAAGGAGCTCACGGCATTACTCGAGAAGCACCAGAGTATCCTCGCCGGAGAAAGCTTTCTACTTGAGAAGCTCAAAGTCCCTCCAGCCGATAACGTCTCGATACCAAGCCTTGTCCTCTGATAATTCCCAAGCGTAGGGAATCATTGTAGCATTTTCTAAATGTGGAAGTGATAAGTATGGAGTGTCGAACCCACAAGGAGCGAAAGGTAAGATCAATATTCTCTCAAGCCCTATCTGTAACTGATATGACTCTACGTACACCGAACATTTGCTTCCAACTAGAAACGAGAAATAAAACTGCGTTGTGGGTATGAAGTGGATAACTGTGTATGATATCGAAGAGCTAAAATATGAAAGTAGGTGCTGTTATCATAAAGTTAGAATATATTACTAAGTATTATAAATAGCGAGTGTGGAATAATGATGGATTGTTGTGCGGAATTGTCCTATGCAATTGCTAACAAGACCGGTAATCACTGTTGCAGTTTCATATGAGGGAGAGGCATAAGCTAACATACTTTCTTTACTTGGATCATATGCATTTATGATTGGAACTCTAGCAAGCATCCGCAACTACTAAAAATCATTAAGGTAAAATTCAAACATAGCATTAAAGCATCAAGTCCTCTTTATTCCCATACGCAACAACCTCCTTACTCGGGTTTGTGTTTCAGTCACTCACCAACCCACTATAAGCGAATAATGAACATATTGCAACACCCTATAGGGGAATCCCTCACGCTTGCGCGACACGGAGGGCACCATAGGACATCACCAAAGTAAAACATACAACTCATATCAATCTAGATCATCAATCAACCCAAAGACAAAGGATATCTATTCAAAACATCATAGGATGGCAACACATCATTGAATCATAATATGTGGCATAAAGCACCATGTTCAAGTAGGGATTACAGCAGGGTGAAGGAGAGTGGACCGCGTAAAAGAGATGAGGATGGTGATGATAATGGTGATGTTGATGAAGACAATCACTGCGGCGATGATTCCCCTCTCGATGGCACTCCGGTGCCACCAAAAGAGAGGATGAGAGGTTCTCCCCCTTGTGCTTCCTCCTCCATGGCCTCCCCCCTGGATGAGGAGAGGTTTCCCCTCTGGTCCTTGGCCTTCATGGTGATGATGGACCCTCCGGGATCCTCCTCCATGCCCTCCGGTGATGATGGCCCCTCCAGCAGGGTGCCAGAGAGGGCCTAGATTGGTTTTCGGTGGCTACGGAGGCTTCTGGCGGCGGAACTCCCGATCTAGGTTATTTTCTAGAGGTTTCTGTATTTATAGGATTTTTTGGCGTCGGTCTCACATCAAGGAGTTGCTCGAGTCGTCCACGAGGCAGGCCCACACGCCTGGGGGCTGGGCACCCCCCCCCACCCTCGTGAACGCCCCGGGACTCTTCTGGCCCAACTCTTTTACTCCGGGGTCTTCTTTTGGTCCATCAAAAATCGTCAAAAATTGGCACGTCAATTGGACTCCGTTTGATAGTCCTTTTCTGTAAAACTCAAAAACGAGGAAAAACAGAAACTGGCACTGGGCTTTAGGTTATTAGGTTAGTCCTAAAAATCATATAAAATAGCATATAAATGCATATAAAACATCCAAGGTTGATAATATAATAGCATGAATACTTTATAAATTATAGATACGTTAGAGACGTATCAGCATCCCCAAGCTTAATTCCCGCTCGTCCTCGAGTAGGTAAATGATAAAAGAAATAATTTATGAAGTGTGAATGCTAGCAAGTGCATAAGTTTCACGAGTGATAGTTCCAATCACTTTTTCTAGCATCATTATATATCATAACAGTAGCTCATTTTCATAAAAAATCATGATCAAGTAACAAGCTATTCACATGTTAAAGTATAGATCATAAACTTTCTTGAAACTAACAAACTATATTCTCAGTCATCAAACAATTGCAATTCATGTTATTTTCAGGAAAGGTCTATGTCAGAGCTTTGATTTAGCAAACTCCGCATACTCAACTATCATTTAATCTTTCACAATTGCTAACACTCACGTGATATTTATGGGTTCAAAGATTTAATCGGATAAAGAGAAAGATAGGGGCTTATAGATTCGCCTCCCAACCTTTTACCTCAAGGGTAATGTCAACAATAATAGTTCATGATAACTTACATCCAATTGGATATATATATCAGGATCTTTCCAACACAATATGCTTGCCAAAGGATAAAATGTAAAACGAAAAGGTGAAGATCACCATGACTCTTGCATAAGGTAGAAGATAAAAGTAAAAGATAGGACCTTCGCAGAGGAAAACAGAGGTTGTCGTGCGCTTTTATGGTTGGATGCACAAAAAATGCAAAAGAACGTCACTTTATATTGCCACTTGTGATATGGACCTTTATTATGCAGTCCGTCGATTTTATTTCTTCCACATCACAAGATCATATAAAGCTTATTTTCTCCACATTAATAGATCATACATATTTAGAGGGCAATTTTTATTGCATGCACCGATGACAACTTACTTGAAGGATCTTACTCAATCCATAGGTAGGTATGGCGGACTCTCATGGCAAAACTGGTTTAAGAAATGTTTGGAAGCACAAGTAGTATCTCTACTTGGTGCAAAGAATTTGGCTAGCATGAGGGGGGAAAGCAAGCTCAACATGTTGGATGATCCAAGACAATATACTTTATTTCGGATATAAGAAAACATAACCCATTACGTTGTCTTCCTTGTCCGACAACAACCTTTTAGCATGTCATATTTTAATGAGTGCTCACAGTTACAAAAGATATCCAAGATAGTATATTTATATGTGAGATCTCTCTTCCTTCAATATTCTTTCATGAATTGTTCAAGTGACCAATTCTACGTTTGCTAACTTTCAATAAGTTTATTAACTATACTTATTCTATGTGAAGTCATTACTCCCCATGGTATAAGCATATGAAACACATATAAATTCAGATTTATGATATTCAATTCATTCAACCATTTACTCATAGGATATATGTGAAGCACGTGAGTAAATGACAAACTACTCCAAAAAGATATGAGTGAAGGACACCGAGTAGTCAAATAATTAACTAGCCATGGGAGGATTCTTTTTCATTTAAGATTTCGGATCCAATGATTTTATTCAAACAACAACTAAAATTTAAAATATGCTCCAAGCAAAACACATATCATGTGACGAATAAAAATATAGCTCCGAGTAAGGTATACCGATAGTTTTTGAAGACGAAATAGGGGATGCCTTCCGGGGCATCCCCAAGCTTAGGCGCTTGAATCTTCCTTGAATATTACCTTGGGGTGCCTTGGGCATCCCCAAGCTTTGGGTCTTTCCACTCCTTATTCTCCTCGTATCGATATCTCACCCAAAACTTGAAAACTTCAATCACACAAAACTTAATGGAACTTCGTGAGACATGTTAGTATGATAAAGAGTAAACCATTCACTTTGGTACTGTACCATATCATTTCTACAATTTATATTGAGAAATATAAGTCATAGAAACTAGCAAACAAGCAAACTATGCAATGAAAACAGAATCTGTCAGAAACAGAACAGTCTGTAATGATCTAAACACTAACCATACTTCTGCTACTCAACAAAAATTATGAAATAAATTGGTGGACGTGAGGAATTTGTGTATTAATCTTCTGCAAAAAGAATCAGCACCAAAGCACTCTTCTATAAAAAATGGCAGCTAATCTCGTGAACGCAAAGTTTTTGTTATTTACAGCAAGATCACATTAACTTTCACGCAAGTCTTCCCAAAGGTCTTACTTGGCACTTTATTGAAACAAAGCAATAAAACATGATTACTACAGTAGCTTAATCATGTAAACACACAAAAACAATAAGGGTAAATATTGGATTGTCTCCCAACAAGCGCTCTTCTTTAATGCCTTTTAGTTAGGCATGATGATTTCAATGATGCTCACATAAAAGATAAGAGTTGAAATATAAAGAGAGCATCATGAAGAATATGACGAGCACATTTAAACCTAACCCACTTCCTATTCCTAGGGATTTTGTGAGCACATAATTTATAGGAACACGAATCAACTAGCATAGGAAGGAAAAATTAATATAACTTTAGAACTTTAAGCATATAGAGAGGAAACTTGATATTATTGCAAACCTACAAGCATGTATTCCTCCCTCATAATAATTTTCAGTAGCATCATGAATGAGTTCAACAATATTACCATCACATAAAGCATTCTTTCCATGATCTACGAGCATAGAAAATTTACTACTCTCCATATAAGCAAAATTCTCCTCATTCGAAATGGTGAGATCACTAGTTCCTAAAGCTGACACTCTTCCAAACCCGCTTTTGATGATAGTATTATTCATACTCCAAAAGATATAAGTGGAGTTCATGGAGCGCTCTACAATTAATATATACTAACCAATATCCAAGCTCAAAATATGTAAGTTAAGCACACGAAGCATTCTATAAAGCCATATTCAAAAGATTTAAGTGAAGCTCAAAGAGCAATTCTATAAGATCATACTTAGAAGATATAAGTGAATCACATGAAGTATTCTATAAATTGATGAAGGGACATCTCATACTAGCATGGTTCTTAAATAAAAACACAAAGGACACAAATCATGTGAACAAGATAAAAACCGAGGTGTACCGATAATTTGTTGAAGAAGAAAGATGGGATGCCAACTGGGGCATCCCCAAGCTTAGATGCTTGAGTGTCCTTAGAATATTTACTTGGGGTGCATTGGGCATCCCCAAGCTTAAGCTCTTGCCTCTCTTTATTCTTCTCACATCGGTAATTCCTCGTTCTTTGAACACTTTATCCACACAAAACTTGAACAAAAACTTTGTGAGATCCGTTAGTATAATAAAGCAAATCACTACCTTTAGATACTGTTGTGAACTCATTCTAAATTCATATTGGTGTAATATCTACTGTATTTCAACTCATCCATGGTTCATACCCTCCGATACTACTCATAGAATCATCAAAATAAGCAAACAACACATAGAAAACAGAATATGTCTAAAACAGGACAGTCTGTAGTAATCTGGAGGTTTAGTAAACTTATGTAACTCTAAAAGTTATGAAATAGATTCTAAACTTTGAACAATTTATACAGAAGTAATGTGCAAAAAATTTGAGACCCATTTGACTTTCCAGTAAAAATGTAAAATCACGCGCTACAACCAAAGTTTCTGTTTTTGTTCTGCACATAGTAAACAAGCAATCTAATTATTCTAAAACCAAAGCTTGGCACATTATTTTTATAATACAATAGATATATAGAAGGGGATAATGATTTACAGATAAACTTCCATGAAAAATTCTACATTGTTTCTGTGAGCATGAACACGAGTACTCAAGGTCGACCCTCACTTCTTCAATGCATAACTTTCCAATCACTTCTTTTTTTGAAAAAAAAATTAGGCAAGAGAAGCAAGTAGATTTTTTGTATTTTCATTCTTTTAAATTTTTTTTGTATGTTTCACCCACAACTAAACAGAAAAAAAAAGAAAAAAGAAAATCTACTTAGTAAAGAAAGCAAACAAGCAGACACGAGAATATCAACCCCACGCTATTGCTCCCCGGCAACGGCGCCCGAAAAGACTTTGATAATCCCCAAGTGCAGGGAATCATCGTAGCAATTTCCAAAGGTGGAAGTGATAAGTATGGAGTGTCGAACCCACAAGGAGCTAAAGGTAAGATCAATATTCTCTCAAGCCCTATCTGCCACTGATATGACTCTACGTACACCGAACGTTTGCTTCCAACTAGAAACGAGAAATAAAACTACGTTGTGGGTACGAAGTGGATAATTTTGTATGATATCAGAGAGCTAAAATATGAAAGTAGGTGTTGTTATCATAAAGTTAGAATATATTACTAAGTATTATAAATAGCAAGTGTGGAATAATGGTGGATCGATGTGTGGAATTGTCCTAGGCAATTGTTAACAAGACCATTAATCACTATTGCAGTTTCATATGAGGGGAAGGCATAAGCTAACATACTTTATCTACTTGGATCATATGCACTCATGATTGGAACTCTAGCAAGCATCCACAACTACTGAAGATCATTAAGGTAAAACCCAACCATGGCATTAAAGAATCAAGTCCTCTTTATTCCCATACGCAACAACCCCCTTACTCGGGTTTGTGTTTCAGTCACTCACCAACCCACTATAAGCGAATCATGAATGTATTGCAACACCCTACAACGGGAATCCCTCACGCTTGTGCGACACGGAGGACACCATAGAACAGCACCAAAGTAAAACATACAACTCATACCAATTTAGATCATCAATCAACCCAAAGACAAAGGATATCTATTCAAAACATCATAGGATGGCAACACATCATTGGATCACAATATGTGGCATAAAGCACCATGTTCAAGTAGGGATTACAGCGGGGTGCGGGAGAGTGGACCGCGTAAAAGAGATGAGGATGGTGATGATAATGGTGATGTTGATGAAGACGATCACCGCGGCGATGATTCCCCTCTCGATGGCACGGTGCCACCAAGAGAGAGGAGGAGAGGTTCTTCCCCTTGTGCTTCCTCCTCCATGGCCTCCCACTGGATGGGGAGAGGTTCCCCCTCTGGTCCTTGGCCTTCATGCTCCGGGATCCTCCTCCATGCCCTCCGGTGATGATGGCCCCTCCGGTATGGTGCCAGAGAGGGACTAGATTGGTTTTCGGTGGCTACAAAGGCTTCTGGCGGCGGAAGTCCCCATCGAGGTTATTTTCTGGAGGTTTCTGTATTTATAGGAATTTTTGGCGTCGGTCTCATGTCAAGGAGGTGCCCGAGTCGTCCACGAGGCAGGTCCACACGTCGGGGGGGGGGGGGCACCCTCGTGGATGCCCCGGGACTCTTCTGGCCCAACTTTTTTACTCCAGTGTGTTCTTTTGGTTCATAAAAAGTCGTCAAAAATTGGCACGCCAATTGGACTCCGTTATATATTCCTTTTCTATAAAACTCAAAAATAAGGAAAAACAGAAACTAGCACTGGGCTCTAGGTTAATAGGTTAATCCCAAAAATCATATAAAATAGCATATAAATGCATATAAAACATTCATGGTTGATAATATAATAGCATGAATACTTCATAAATTATAGATAAGTTGGAGACGTATCATCCTCCCGTCCGAAAATGTAGCAAAATATATCTCGATAGGTTTCAAAGATATACAAGAGGCGTTGAGGGAGCAACCCCTCAATCACGAGCAGACCATACGATAGAGTCCATGATGAGTATTTGGAAGATCTGGTATGATAACGAGATCCTGACAGACGCAGAGATACTGATTCGCCACCTCGAGGCAGTGTTGGCTCGGCTGGGAGGAAGAGGTGTTCTTGCTGCCTCCCTCACAACAGCATCCAATACGACACAACTGTCATCCCTACTGGAGAAGCTCGATACAACTTGAGTGAAGATCGCCCAAGGACTTGGTCGCCTCGAGAAAGGAGGGCCACACCTAGAGTGACTCCTTGCCGATCTTGCCTCCATCTGCAACAAACAAACGAAACTGGCTGAAGAACATTGCATGCTTGCCGGTGAACATCAGTGGCTTCTTTTGTTTGTTGAAAATGGAGGCAAGGTCGGCAAGGCGTCCCTCTAGGTGGACGTGCGGACCTTCTTTCTCGAGACGATGAAATCCTTGGGTGATCTCCGCACAAGTTGTATCAAGCTTTCTCCAGCAGTGATGACACTTGTGCCAGTGTGGGTATTGTTGTGAGGGAGGCAGCAGGACTACCCCTTCCTCACAGGCGAGCCACCACTGCCTCCAGGTGGAGAACGGATACCTCTAGATCTGTTGGGGACCTCGTTCTCATACTAGATCTTCCAAATACTCATCACGGACTCTATCGTAGCTATCATTTGCTCCTCGTTGATTGGCTTCTCCATTAGCGCCTCTTGTATGTCTTTGGGCCCTACCGATATGCATGTTGCTACTTTTTCGGGCGGGAGGACAAAGCTTGTGTCGAGGTGTTATCAGGTGGAGTGACTTTGAGCTTCTCAAGTAGAACACTTTCTCCGGCAAGGATACTCTGGTGCTTCTCGAGTAATGGCCAAAGCTCTTTTGCCTATGAAAATAGAAGCCTTTCAGGTTAGTCGCATTGCTCGCGACATCTAAAAAAATAGGAGTCAATAAAGCATCTTTAAAAAAGTGCAAGCTGGTAGGAGGTGTATAAACGTACTGGGCGACTTTGGCCTCTTCGCAGTCACTCCAACATCCTCATTGTTTGAGTCCTCATCGGTCGTGCCGGTCAACATCGCCAGGGACGCAGGCTTCGGCACCGGCGAAGCTGCGTTAGCACCAAGATCACTCCCGACGATAGTTAAAGAATTTGATGCCAGATCACTGCTTCGCCGCCGAACTTGGCCCAGCAGATTTAGTGACCAGGTTATCTCGGGCCATGCCTTCTATCACCTCGCCTAACAGTTGCTCCACGCAACGGCTCAAAGGCACATGCGAGCAAAACATCTTCAAGCTTGTGCTGCGTGTATACAAGATGCTCGTGGATTTTTTACTGTTTTTTACCTCCAGGTTCCGTAGTGGCGAAGCGTCAGCGTTAACGGATCGTCAGGATTCTTAGAGGTATGGCTGGGGTAGTGACGCGTAGTCCGTCGCACCGTGCTATCCGACTGTGGAATGAGCGCCAGAGCACTTGGCAATGGAGGCGTCAGGCGTGTATGCTTCGCGCCATTAAAGCTACTTCTCAACTTGCCTGGTGGCGGCGAAGGAGGAATCAAGCCGCCTTTGCCGTTCCTAATGCTGCTCGTGCAGCCTTCGGCGTCTCATCTTCCCCGAGACCGTTTGGGCTTCTCGCAGTGTCCCATGTTCTGATGATGACAGAAAAAACAACGAATACAAAGTCAGATACATGTACGTGCCGCGCATGCATGAAGAGTCAAGAAGATGCAATATCGATTTGAAGAGTAACATCGTGGGCAATGCCCAGACTTGTGTGCTCCGGAAGGCTACCCAGGGTGTCATCTTTATAGCAGCTCATATGGTAAGACTTGTGCAAGAAAACCCTGATCGTACGCGGCAAGAAATTGCACCGACCATCTACATACAGATACGGCTTCCTTGTATGCAGCGTTGAAGCAAACTTGCCTTGTATAGCGCCTTCCGAGGTGCTCGTGGGTTCATTGGCAACTAGAGAATTTCATTCGGTTTATACGTCATTAATGAGATGATTATTTTTTACCTAAATACTCAATCGTGCAGCTGCGCCATATGGACGTCACGAGCGCATGCACATGAGTCGTTTGATGCATGCATGTGCTGATGCTTTGACCATTTAACACAACAGTTCGTGCCAGTGTGTGGGAACTGTCAGCGTGCATGTGGATAGCCACCGTGGATGCACATGCATGTGCTAACGTCATCTATTTATTCCGTTACATTTTTTTTCAAAAAGCTATAACTTTTGAAGCGGGTGTCAGAACGAAGAACCGTTTTCACCATTGGATTCCCCGCGAGGAGCTCTTCAGAACTAGATCCCATATGAATATGTTTTGCTAAACATTTTCAAAAGCAACTTTGATGCTACTCCCTCCTTTTCGGTTTATAAGGCTTATTTTAACTTTTTTGTTTTTTCAATTTAGAGGGCTCATCTCCATCTCATTTTTATTTTCCAATGTGCATTAAATCTTTGCATGCAAGAATTAAAAAGGAACTCACCAATGCATGTAATGTTTCTACTTATCTAGTGGTTAAGCATGCATGCACTGCAATTAATTCAAAGTAATGCATGTGTTTATTTGGGGTAGTTTTGTAAAGTACAAGATACATTCCTCCACTCACAAAATGCCTTGGTTGATGAGATTTAAGATTTGAGCCTTATAAACCGGAAAGGAGGGAGTATATGAGGCAACTTTACTACTAAAAATCAGCAACTTTGATGCTAGAGGAATTGCACCGTGTGTATAAGTGAATTCGTCTAGTAGTCTCCTAATTAGTTGTGTGCACTAGTGTAATAGTTGGTTACCATGGTTCAGAAACTAAGTTCTTGATTGTTTAGTTGCCTACCATACTGTGAAAGTTGCTTACCATAGAGTGGAAACTTTTCCAACATGGCTTCAGAAACAAAGTTGCCTATGTCGCTACAAAGTTGGCTACGAGTGATCCTCAATTTTCTACAATACTTTGAAAGTTGTCCATAAGGGACCTAAGTTGCCTACGATGTTAAAAGGTTTTTATGGGATATAAGTTATCTATCATGATTTCAAATTTTGAAACTATATGTGGGGATGGATGGTACAAGATGCATGTGTTTTCCTTTTCTAGGGGGGGGGGGTCGTCCGACAGCACTACTGAGCGCGTGAGTATTGGCTACCCAGGTCGCGATGAGCTCTTCAAAACTAAACCCCACATGGATATGTATTGATGTTTTAAAAAAGCAACTTTAATCCCAGATGAGGCAACTTTCGTGCAAAACAGAAGCAACTTCACTCCATTAAAAAGAACTAATTACCAACAATAAGAAACAAAATAGTAATAGAGAACAACTTCAAAACAGACGTAGATAACATTACATCACCTTCATAAGCCACTTTCATTCTACTAGAGGCACTTTAGTGCTAAAAATAGGCAACTTTTCTATATTTTGTGTCCTAATTAATTTTGTATGACATTCTCCTAACTTCCCAACGGCACTTCTAAGTTTTCTATTGTTCATACTCGTAAGTCGTTGTTTCTAAATTGCCTATAATATTACAGTGTCATCTACCATTGATACTCTTTTTTGTCTGCTATTGCTAGTTATGGTAGAAAACTTGGTGGTGAATCGAGGCAACTTTAAAGTATTTGTAGGCAACATAGGAAAATAATGATAAACCACTTCACAATATTCTAGGCAACTATTTCTACAAAGTTAGGCAACTGGGCAACAATGATAAGCAACTAGTTACCAATATCAGGTAACTGGGCATCAACGGTAGGAATTTAATAGTATTTATAGGCAACTGAACATCAACCATAGGCAACTAACCATCAAACAATAGACATCTGAGTAGCCGTGATAGGCAAGTTGGGATAATGTTAGCAAAATTCACAGATACATATAGTCCAGCAAAATTGTTTTGTATATAGCACTAAAGGGGTCCGATGTTTTGTGATTTCCTTTCTCATTTTATACAAACCAACCTAATACACAGCCTACTAGGATAAAAAGAAGAAGTTGCTTCCGTATAGCACTACAGTTGCTGAAGGAAATATGCCCAAGAGGCAATAATAAAGTTATTATTTATTTCCTTATATCATGATAAATGTTTGTTATTCATGCTAGAATTGTATTAACTGGAAACATAATACTTGTGTGAATACATAGACAAACAGAGTGTCACTAGTATGCCTCTACTTGACTAGCTCGTTGATCAAAGATGGTTATGTTTCCTAGCCATAGACATGAGTTGTCATTTGATTAACGAGATCACATCATTAGGAGAATGATGTGATTGACTTGGCCCATTCCGTTAGCTTAGCACACGATCGTTTAGTATTCTGCTATTGCTTTCTTCAGGACTCATACATGTTCCTATGACTATGAGATTATGCAACTCCCGTTTACCGGAGGAATACTTTGTGTGCTACCAAACGTCATAACGTAACTGGGTGATTATAAAGGTGCTCTACAGATGTCTCCAAAGGTACTTGTTGGGTTGGCGTATTTCGAGATTAGGATTTGTCACTCCGATTGTCGGAGAGGTATCTCTGGGCCCACTCAGTAATGCACATCACTTAAGCCTTGCAAGCATTGCAACTAAAAAGTTAGTTCCGGGATGATGTATTACGGAACGAGTAAAGAGACTTGCCGGTAACGAGATTGAACTAGGTATTGAGATACCGACGATCGAATCTCGGGCAAGTAACATACCGATGACCAAGGGAACAACGTATGTTGTTATGCGGTTTGACCGATAAAGATCTTCGTAGAATATGTGGGAGCCAATATGAGCATCCAAGTTCCTCTATTGGTTATTGACCGGAGACGTGTCTCGGTCATGTCTACATAGTTCTTGAACCCGTATGGTCCGCATGCTTAAAGTTTCAATGACAGTTATTATGAGTTTATATGTTCTGATGTACCGAAGATTGTTCGGAGTCCCGGATGTGATCACAGACATAACGAGGAGTCTCGAAATGGTCGGGACATAAAGATTGATATATTGGACGACTATATTCGGACACCGGAATGGTTCCGGGGGTTATCGGATATATACCGGAGTACCGGGGGGGTTACCGGAACCCCCCGGATGTTATTGGGCCTCATGGTCCCAATTGGTGGAAGAGGAGAGACGGCCAAGGGGCAGCCGCGCGCCCCTCCCCCCCCCCAAATCCGAATTGGACAAGGAGGGGGTGCCCCCCTTTCTTTTCCCTCCCTCTCTCCTTCCCTCTCCTCTCCTAATCCAACAAGGAAAAGGGAGGGAGTCATACTCCCGATGGGAGTAGGACTCCTCCTGGCGCGCCCCTCCTGGCTGGCCGCCTCTTCCCCCTTGCTCCTTTATATACGGGGGCAGGAGGGCACCCTAGAGACACAACAATTGATCTGTTGATCTTTTAGCCGTGTGCGGTGCCCCCCTCCACCATAGTCCACCTCGATAATACTGTAGCGGTGCTTAGGCGAAGCCCTGCGTCGGTAGAACATCATCGTCATCACCACGCCGTCGTGTTGACAAAACTCTCCCTCAACACTCGGCTGGATCGGAGTTCGAGGGACGTCATCGGGCTGAACGTATGCTGAACTCGGAGGTGTCGTGTGTTCGGTACTTGGTCAGTCGGATCGTGAAGACGTACGACTACATCAACTGCGTTGTGCTAATGCTTCCGCTTTCGGTCTATGAGGGTACGTGGATAACACTCTCCCCTCTCATTGCTATGCATCACCATGATTTTGCGTGTGCATAGGAATTTTTTTAAATTACTACGTTCCCCAACAGTGGCATCCGAGCCTGGTTTTATGCGTAGATGTCATATGCACGAGTAGAACACAAGTGATTTGTGGGCGATATAAGTCATACTGCTTACCAGCATGTCATCCTTTGGTTCGGCGGTATTGTTGGATGAAGCGGCCTGGACCGACATTACGCGTACACTTACGCGAGACTGGTTCTACCGACATGCTTTGCACACAGGTGGATGGCGGGTGTCAGTTTCTCCAACTTTAGTTGAACCGAGTGTGGGTATGCCCAGTCCTTGCGAAGGTTAAAACAACACCAACTTTACAAACTATCGTTGTGGTTTTGAAACGTAGGTAAGAACGGTTCTTGCTAAGCCCGTAGCAGCCACGTAAAATTTGCAACAACAAAGTAGAGGACGTCTAACTTGTTTTTGCAGGGAATGTTGTGATGTGATATGGTCAAGACATGATGCTAAATTTTATTGTGTGAGATGATCATGTTTTGTAACCGAGTTATCGGCAACTGGCAGGAGCCATATGGTTGTCACTTTATTGTATGCAATGCAATCGCCCTGTAATGCTTTACTTTATCACTAAGGCGTAGCGATAGTCGTAGAAGCATAAGATTGGCGAGACGACAACGATGCTACCATGGAGATCAAGGTGTCGCGCCGGTGACGATGGTGATCATGACGGTGCTTCGGAGATGGAGATCACAAGCACAAGATGATGATGGCCATATCATATCACTTATATTGATTGCATGTGATGTTTATCTTTTTATGCATCTTATCTTGCTTTGATTGACGGTAGCATTATAAGATGACCCCTCACTAAAATTATACAAATATAAGTGTTCTCCCTGAGTATGCACCATTGCGAAAGTTCTTCGTGCTGATACACCACATGCTGATCGGGTCTGATAGGCTCTACGTTCAAATACAACGGGTGCAAAACAGTTGCACACGCAGAATACTCAGGTTAAACTTGACGAGCCTAGCATATAACAGATATGGCCTCGGAACACGGAGACCGAAAGGTCGACCGTGAATCATATAGTAGATATGATCAACATAGTGATGTTCACCATTGAAACTACTCCATCTCACGTGATGATCGGACATAGTTTAGTTGATTTGGATCACGTGATAACTTAGAGGATTAGAGGGATGTCTATCTAAGTGGGAGTTCTTTAATAATATGATTAATTAAACTTAAATTTATCATGAACTTAGTACCTGATAGTATTTTTCTTGTCTATGTTGATTGTAGATAGATGGCCCGTGCTGTTGTTCTGTTGAATTTTAATGCGTTCCTTGAGAAAGCAAAGTTGAAAGATGATGGTAGCAATTACACGGACTGGGTCCGTAACTTGAGGATTATCCTCATTGCTGCACAGAAGAATTACGTCCTGGAAGCACCGCTGGGTGCCAGGCCTGCTACAGATGCCGCGGACAACGTTAAGAATGTTTGGCAGAGTAAAGCTGATGACTACTCGATAGTTCAGTGAGCCATGCTTTATGGCTTAGAACCGGGACTTCAACGATGTTTTGAACGTCATGGAAGATTATGAGATGTTCCAGGAATTGAAGTTAATATTTCAAGCAAATGCCCGGATTGAGAGATATGAAATCTCCAATAAGTTCTATAGCTGCAAGATGGAGGAGAATAGTTCTGTCAGTGAACATATACTCAAAATGTCTGGGTATCATAATCACTTGACTCAACTGGGAGTTAATCTTCTTATTGATAGTGTCATTGACAGAGTTCTTCAATCACTGCCACCAAGCTACAAAAGCTTCATGATGAACTATAATATGCAAGGGATGAATAAGACAATTCCCGAGCTCTTGGCGATGCTAAAGGCTGCAGAGGTAGAAATCAAGAAGGAGCATCAAGTGTTGATGGTCAATAAGACCACCAGTTTCAAGAAAAAGGGCAAAGGGAAGAAGAAGGGAAACTTCAAGAAGAACAGCAAGCAAGTTGCTGCTCAGGAGAAGAAACCCAAGTCTGGACCTAAGCCTGAGACTGAGTGCTTCTACTGCAAGCAGACTGGTCACTACAAGCGGAACTACCCCAAGTATTTGGCGGATAAGAAGGATGGCAAGGTGAACAAAGGTATATGTGATATACATATTATTGATGTGTACCTTACTAATGCCCGTAGTAGCACCTGGGTATTTGATACTGGTTTTGTTGCTAATATTTGCAACTCAAAACAGGGGCTACGGATTAAGCGAAGATTGGCTAAGGACGAGGTGACGATGCGCGTGGGAAATGGTTCCAAAGTCGATGTGATCGCAGTCGGCACGCTACCTCTACATCTACCTTCAGAATTAGTTTTAGACCTGAATAATTGTTATTTGGTGCCAGCATTGAGCATGAACATTATATCTGGATCTTATTTGATGCGAGACGGTTATTCATTTAAATTAGAGAATAATGATTGTATTATTTATATGAGTAATATCTGTTATGGTCATGCACCCTTGAAGAGTGGTCTATTTTTGTTGAATCTCGATAGTAGTGATACACATATTCATAATATTGAAGCCAAAGAATGCAGAGTTGATAATGATAGTGCAACTTATTTGTGGCACTGCCGTTTAGGTCATATCAGTGTAAAGCGCATGAAGAAACTCTGTACTGATGGACTTTTGGAATCACTTAATTATGAATCACTTGGTACTTGCGAACCGAGCCTCATGGGAAAGATGACTAAAAGACCATTCTCCGGTAATATGGAGCGAGCAACAGATTTGTTGGAAATCATACATACAGATGTATGTGGTCTGATGAATATTGAGGCTCGTGGCGGATATCGTTATTTTCTCACCTTCACATATGATTTGAGCAGATATGAGTATATCTACTTAATGAAACATAAGTCTGAAACATTTGAAAAGTTTAGAGAATTTCATAGTGAAGATGAAAATCATCGTAACAAGAAAATAAAGTTTCTACGATCTGATCGTGGAGGAGAATATTTGATTTACGAGTTTGCTCTTCATTTGAAATAATGTGGAATAGTTTCGCAACTCACGCCACCCGGAACACCACAGCGTAATGGTGTGTCCGAACGTCGTAATCGTACTTTACTTGACATGGTGCGATCTATGATGTCTCTTACTGATTTACCGCTATCGTTTTGGGGTTATGCTTTAGAGACAGCTACATTCACGTCAAATAGGACACCATCGAAATCCGTTGAGACGACACCTTATGAACTGTGGTTTGGCAAGAAACCAAAGTTGTCGTTTCTTAAAGTTTGGGGCTGCGATGCTTATGTGAAAAATCTTCAACCTGATAAGCTCGAACCCAAATCGGAAAAATGTGTCTTCATAGGATACCCAAAAGAGAAAGTTGGGTACACCTTCTATCATAGATCCGAAGGAAAGACTTTTGTTGCTAAATTCGGAATCTTTCTAGAGAAGGAGTTTCTCTCGAAAGAAGTGAGTGGGAGGAAAGTATATGAGGTAATTGTACCTGCTCCCTTATTGGAAAGTAGTTCATCACAGAAACCGGTTTCTGCGACACCTACACCAATTAGTGAGGAAGTTAATGATAATGATCATGAAACTTCAGATCAAGTTGTTACTAAACCTTGTAGGTCAACCAAAGTAAGATCTGCACCAGAGTGGTACGGAAATCCTGTTCTGGAAGTTATGTTGCTAAACCATGACGAACCTATGAACTATGAAGAAGCGATGGTGAGCCCAGATTCCACAAAATGGCTTGAGGCCATGAAATCTGAGATGGGATCCATGTATGAGAACAAAGTGTGGAATTTGGTTGACTTCCCCGTTGATCGGCAAGCCATTGAGAATAAATGGATCTTCAAGAAGAAGACTGACGCTGACGGTAATGTTACTGTTTATAAAGCTCGACTTGTTGCAAAAGGTTTTCGACAAGTTCAAGGGCTTGACTACGATGAGACCTTCTCACCCGTAGCGATGCTCAAGTCTGTCTGAATCATGTTAGCAATTGCCGAATTTTATGATTATGAAATTTGGCAAATGGATGTCAAAACTGGATTCCTGAATGGATTTCTGGAAGAAGAGTTGTATATGATGCAACCGGAAGGTTTTGTCGATCCAAAAGGAGCTAACAAAGTGTGCAAGCTCCAGTGATCCATTTATGGACGGGTGCAAGCCTCTCGGAGTTGGAATAAGCGCTTTGATAGTGTGATCAAAGCATTTGGTTTTATACAGACTTTTGGAAAAGCCTATATTTACAAAAAGTGAGTGGGAGTTCTGTAGCATTTCTGATATTATATGTGGATGACATATTGCTAATTGGAAATGATATAGAATTTCTGGATAGCATAAAGGGATACTTGAATAAGAGTTTTTCAATGAAAGACCTCGGTGAAGCTGCTTATATATTGGGCATCAAGATCTATAGAGATAGATCAAGACGCTTAATTGGACTTTCACAAAGCACATACCTTGACAAAGTTTTGAAGAAGTTCCAAATGGATCAAGCAAAGAAAGGGTTCTTGCTTGTGTTACAAGGTGTGAAGTTGAGTAAGACTCAATGCCCGACCACTTCAGAAGATAGAGAGAAGATGAAAGATGTTCCCTATGCTTCAGCCATAGGCTCTATCATGTATGCAATGCTGCGTACCTAGACCTGATATGTGCCATGCTATAAGTTTAGCAGGGAGGTACCAAAGTAATTCAGGAGTGGATCACTGGACAGCGGTCAAGTGATATGTCTCCAACGTATCTATAATTTTTGATTGCTCCATGCTATATTATCTACTGTTTTGGACATTATTGGGCTTTATTATACACTTTTATATTATTTTTGGGACTCACCTATTAACCGGAGGCCCAGCCCAGAATTGCTGTTTTTTTTGCCTATTTTAGGGTTTTCAAAGAAAAGGAATATCAAACGGAGTCCAAACGGAATGAAACCTTCGGGAACGTGATTTTTGGAATGAACAAGATCGAGGAGACTTGGACCCTACGTCAAGCAACCAACAGGGAGGCCATGAGGTAGGGGGCGCGCCTACCCCCCCTCCCCCCAGGCGTGCCCTCCACCCTCGTGGGCCCCCTGTTGCTCCACCGACGTACTTCTTCCTCCTATATATACCTACGTACCCCCAAATGATTAGATACGGAGCCAAAACCCTAATTCCACCATTGTAACTTTCTGTATCCATGAGATCCCATCTTGGGGCCTGTTCCGGAGCTCCGTCGAATGGGGCATCGATCACGGAGGGCTTCTACATCAACACCATTGCCCTTTCGATGAAGTGTGATTAGTTTACCTCAGACCTATGGGTCCATAGTTATTATCTAGATGACTTCTTCTCTCTTTTTGGATCTCAATACAAAGTTCTCCCCCTCTCTTGTGGAGATCTATTCGATGTAATCTTCTTTTGCGGTGTGTTTGTTGAGACCAATGAATTGTGGGTTTATGATCAAGTTTATCTATGAACAATATTTGAATCTTCTCTGAATTCTTTTATGTATGATTGGTTATATTTGCAAGTCTCTTCGAATTATCAGTTTGGTTTGGCCTACTACATTGATCTTTCTTGCAATGGGAGAAGTGCTCAGCTTTGGGTTCAATCTTGCGGTGTCCTTTCCCAGTGACAGTAGGGGCAGCAAGGCACGTATTGTATTGTTGTCATCGAGGATAACAAGATGGGGTTTTCATCATATTGCATGAGTTTATCTCTCTACATCATGTCAACTTGCTTAAGGCATTACTCTGTTCTTATGAACTTAATACTCTAGATGCATGCTGGATAGCGGTCGATGTGTGGAGTAATAGTAATAGATGCATGCAGGAGTCGGACTACTTGTCTCGGACGTGATGCCTATACAGTCGGTCTACTTGTCTCGGACGTGATGCCTATATACATGATCATACCAAGATATTCTCATAACTATGCTCAATTCTGTCAATTGCTCAACAGTAATTTGTTCACCCACCGTAAAATACTTATGCTCTTGAGAGAAGCCACTAGTGAAACGTATGGCCCCCGGGTCTATCTCCATCATATTAATCTTCCAATACTTAGTTATTTTCATTGCCTTTTATTTTACTTTGCATCTTTATCATAAAAATACCAAAAATATTATCTTATCATATCTATCAGATCTCGCTCTCGTAAGTGACCGTGTAGGGATTAACAACCCCTTATCGCGTTGGTTGCAAGGATTTATTTTTTTTTGTGCAGGTGCGAGGGACTCGCGCGTAGCCTCCTACTGGATTGATACCTTGGTTCTCAAAAACTGAGGGAAATACTTACGCTACTTTGCTGCATCACCCTTTCCTCTTCAAGGGAAAACCAACGCAGTGCTCAAGAGGTAGCATCAATAACATCCTGAAATACCTGAAAAGGACTAAGGATATGTTTCTCGTTTATGGAGGTGACAAAGAGCTCATCGTAAATGGTTACGTTGATGCAAGCTTTGACACTGATCCGGACGATTCTAAATCCCAAACCGGATACGTGTTTACATTGAACGGTGGAGCTGTCAGTTGATGCAGTTCTAAACAAAGCGGCGTGACAGGATCTACATGTGAAGCGGAGTACATAGCTGCTTCGGAAGTAGCAAATGAAGGAGTTCATATCTGATCTAGGTGTCATACCTAGTGCATCGGGTCCAATGAAAATCTTTTGTGACAATACTGGTGCAATTGCCTTGGTGAAGGAATCCAGATTTCACAAGAGAACCAAGCACATCAAGAGACGCTTCAATTCCATCTGGGATTTAGTCCAGGTGGGAGACATAGAAATTTGCAAGATACATACGGATGTGAATGTTGCAGACCTGTTGACTAAGCCTCTTCCACGAGAAAAACATGATCAACACCAAGGCTCCATGGGTGTTAGAATCATTACTGTGTAATCTAGATTATTGACTCTAGTGAAAGTGGGAGACTGAAGGAAATATGCCCTAGAGGCAATAATAAAGTTATTATTTATTTCCTTATATCCTGATAAATGTTTTTTATTCATGCTAGAATTGTATTAACCGGAAACATAATACTTGTGTGAATACATAGACAAACAGAGTGTCACTAGTATGCCTCTACTTGACTAGCTCGTTGATCAAAGATGGTTACGTTTCCTAGCCATATACATGAGTTGTCATTTGATTAACTAGATCACATCATTAGGAGAATGATGTGATTGACTTGAACCATTCTGTTAGCTTAGCACACGGTCGTTTAGTATTCTGCTATTGCTTTCTTCATGACTCATACATGTTCCTATGACTATGAGATTATGCAACTCCCGTTTACCGGAGGAACACTTTATGTGCTACCAAACTTCACAACATAACTGGGTGATTATAAAGGTGCTCTACAGGTGTCTCCAAAGGTACTTGTTGGGTTGGCGTATTTCGAGATTAGGATTTGTCTCTTCGATTGTCGGAGAGGTATCTCTGGGCCCACTCGGTAATGCACATCACTTAAGCCTTGCAAGCATTGCAACTAATGAGTTAGTTGCGGGATGATGTATTAAGGAACGAGTAAAGAGACTTGCCGGCAACGAGATTGAACTAGGTATTGAGATACCGACGATCGAATCTTGGGCAAGTAACATACTGATGACAAAGGGAACAACATATGTTGTTATGCGGTTTGACCGATAAAGATCTTCGTAGAATATGTGGGAGCCAATATGAGGATCTAGGTTCCGCTATTGGTTATTGACCGGAGACGTGTCTCGGTCATGTCTACATAGTTCTCAAACCCGTGGGGTCCGCACGCTTAAAGTTTCGATGACAGTTTTTATGAGTTATATGTTTTGATGTACCAAAGATTGTTCGGAGTCCCGGATGTGATCACGGACATAACGAGGAGTCTCGAAATGGTCGAGACATGAAGATTGATATATTGAACCACTATATTCGAACACCGGAATGGTTCCGGGGGTTATCGGATATATACCAAAGTACCGGGGGGTTGCCGGACACCCCCCCCCCCTGTAACACCCCATGTGTAACGTGCCATATTTGTATTCCAACTCTTGCCATTTCCAGCACTAAGTTATGATATTTCCTCGTTGTCGGGTTTTTGTCTTCGTGTGCTTTTGTCTTTGTCATGCATCTCATATCATGTCATCATGTGCATCGCATTTGCATACGTGTTCGTCTCATGCATCCGAGCATTTTCCTCGTTGTCCATTTTGCATCCAGGCGCTCTTATGTCCTCCGGTGTCCCTTTCTACCTCTTTTCGTATGTGGGTGTTAAACGTTTTTGGATTGGACCGAGACTTTCCACGCGGCCTTGGTTTACTACCGGTAGACCGCCTGTCAAGTTTCGTGCCATTTGGACTTCCTTTGATACTCCAACGGTTAACCGAGGGACCGAAAAGGCCTCGTGTGTGTTGCAGCCCAACACCCCTCCAAAGTGGCCCAAAACCCACTTAAACCCTATCCATCATCTAGATCGTTCGATCACGATCGCGTGGCCGAAAACCATGCTCAATTTGGAGCCTCCTAGGTCCATCTACCTCTATATATAGATCTCCCACCCCCCCCCCCCGAAATTCCGGGTCTCCTCCACCCCTAACCCTAAAAATCTGCTCGCGCCGCTGCCGGACACGTCCGATTCCGGCCGGACACCCTCGCCGCGCCCAACCGGGGGCCGCCACGTGGCAGGCGCCGCCGCCCCGCGCCACCGGCCCAGCGAGCCCGAGCCAGGCCCACCGAAGCCCGCGCGGCCATCGCTCCTTCTCGTCTCTCCACCGCACCGCGCCATCGCCGCCCGAGCCGCCCCGCTCAGGCCGCTGCACCACCGCTGCTGGCAAGCTCCGCCGCCGTGCCATTTCTGCCCCGCCGCCATCGCCAAGCTCCTCCGCGGCAAGCCCCTCGCCGCCCGAGCCGGCGACGTCCTCCGTCGCGCCACCACCGCGTCCCCGAGCTCGGGCCTCCTCCTCGACAACTCCGGCAAACAGTAGCTCCCTCCGGCGATCTTCGTTCTCCGTGCAGCTACAGTGCCCTGGACCGATCCGATCTGGATCTGAGATCTGATTCGGTTGACTTCTTTGCCCTAACCCTAGAAATTTATGCATATTTCAACGCATCATAACTCATCAACCGTGGCTCCGTTTTGGGCGTGTAGCATATCGAAATGTTCTTCTCGACGAGTACTTCATTTCATCTCATTGCATCATGTTCATTTGAGCTCATCTTGATGCCCTAAATGCTGTTGGAAGGGTGCTAGTTTCTGCTAGTTTCAGTTTATTATCAGCAATTGGTCACTTGTCATTTTTGCCATGATTAATGTGTGCCTCCTATAATCTTGTGCTCTACATGAGTTTTGAAGTATGTCATGCCATCTTTACAGGGGTGTATGCCATGTATTTTTGTGATCTCTGTGGTGACTAGCACAAGCATGCAAAGTAGCTCTCATAATGTTGCTGATTTCAAAGACTTACAAATATTCTAAGTCATTGCCCTGTTTATATTTTTATGCCATCTATTCATGTTGCTACCGAGTGATCCGTGCCTCTTTTGAGCATGATCAGTAAGGATGTTTTGTAGATATTGTGGTGCTCTATCCATCCATGTCTTTGTTTGCATTTATGGAGCACCCTAGCTTGAGTCAATCGAGCTCTACTTTTTTTATAAAATGTTCCTGGCAGAATGTTGACATGTTAAGCATTTTTGCCAAGCTTGTTGTAGTTGATCCATGCATGCTATGTTGTTGTTCTTGCCATGTTTTAGCTTCTATGCCATGTATACTTGCTGGGTGTATGCTTAGTTTATCATGCAATGCCTCGTGGTGAGTGCATCGAGCTCGTAAACATGCCTACTTAATATCTGTTTTGCCATGTTCCAGTTTTCTACTAAGTCTGGATCTGTTAACGACAATTGCTATGTTCACATGGTTGCCATTGTATTTTCTGATCTCTTTTGTCTTATGGTCAGTAAGGGAATTTTGTTGTGTGCTTTGAGTAGCTTCATGCCATGCCTTGCTTTGCCATGATATGTTCATGTAGCATGTTGTTATCTTGCTCTAAACATTGCTTCCTGATGTTAAATTGCTGACATGTTATTTTCACTAAGTCTGTAACCTGATATCTTTTGCACTTTTGCCATGCTTGTTTGAACCTGCTATTGAGTGAATTAGCCATAGCTAAGTGTTTATCTTTTGTCAAGCATCTTGAGTGGATCCTTGCCATGTATTTTGTTGTCATGTTAGAGTGCTGTAGCATGTTGTTCTTGATGCATTTAGATGGCCTCGTGCTGTTAATCGCAGATCGGTCCCATATTTGTTTTGCTTGCCATTTGCAAACCGTGCATCCGATTCCAGTGATGTTTATATCGATTTCGACCGAAATCAACTCCTCTTTCCAGTGGCACTCTTGGTTTTACAAGTTGAGGCCAGGTTCAATCATTCCTTTCTGAATCATGCATATGCATCGCATATCACATCCTGCATATCAGGCCATGTTTTGCATCATGTTGCTTGTGCATTGCACGTGGTTGATTGTGTCTCCCTTTGCTTGTTGTTCTAGTTTGGGTAGAGCCGGGAGACGAGTACGTGATCGAGGAGCCCGTTGAGTACATTTACGAGGATCAAGCTAACGTCAACTCGGAGAACTTTGCAGACAAGATGACTATACCCTCGAAATCACTTCTATCTTTGCTTGCTAGATGCCCGCTCTTTTGCTATGCCTATGCTATGATACCTACCACTTGCTTATCATGCCTCCCATATTGCCATGTCCAACCTCTAACCTACCTTGTCCTAGCAAACCGTTGTTTGGCTATGTTACCGCTTTGCTCAGCCCCTCTTATAGCGTTGCTAGTTGCAGGTGAAGATTGGAGTTTGTTCCTTGTTGGAACATGTTTATTGTTGGGATATCATTATTATATTTTGTCTATCTTAATGCACCTATATACTTGGTAAAGGGTGGAAGGCTCGGCCTTATGCCTGGTGTTTTGTTCCACTCTTGCCGCCCTAGTTTCCGTCATACCGGTGTTATGTTCCTTGATTTTGCGTTCCTTACACGGTTGGGCTATAATGGGAACTAATGGGAACCCCTTGGCAGTTCGCCTTGAATAAAACTCCTCCAGCATGGCCAAACCTTGGTTTTACCATTCGCCACCTAGCTTCTTTTTCCCTTGGGTTCCGCGGACTCAAGGTGTTGGGGAACGTAGTAATTTCAAAAAAATTCCTACGCACACGCAAGATCATGGTGATCCATAGCAACGAGAGGGGAGAGTATTGTCCACGTACCCTCGTAGACTGAAAGCGAAAGCGTTAGCACAACGCGGTTGATGTAGTCGTACGTCTTCACGATCCGACCGATCCAAGTACCGAACGCACGACACCTCCGAGTTCAGCACACGTTCAGCTCGATGACGTCCCGCGAACTTCGTTCCAGCAGAGATTCATGGGAGAGTTCCGTCAGCATGACGGCGTGGTGACGTTGATGATGTTGCTATCGATGCAGGGCTTCGCCTAAGCACTGCTATGATATGACCGAGGTGGAATATGGTGGAGGGGGGCACCGCACACGGCTGGGAGAGATCAACTGATCAACTTGTGTGTCTAGAGGTGCCCCCCTGCCCCTGTATATAAAGGAGCAAGGGGAGAGGTGGCCGGCCTAGGAGGAGGGTGCGCCAAGGGGGAGGAGTCCTCCTCCTAGTAGGAGTAGGAATCCCCTTTCCTACTCCTACTAGGAGGAGGAAAGGAAGGAGGGGAAGGAAGGAGAAGGAGGAAAAGGAGGAAAGGGGGGCCGGCCCCTAGTCCAATTCGGTTTGGGCTAGGGGGGGCGCGCGCCCTGCCTCCTCTCTTCCACCACTTGGCCCATGAGGCCCATTACTTCTTCCTCGTATTCCTGTAACTCCCCGGTACCCCCGAAAATACCCGAATCACTCGGAACCATTCCGATGTCCGAATATAGTCGTCCAATATATCGATCTTTACGTCTCGACCATTTAGGGACTCCTCACCATGTCCCCGATCTCATACGGGACTCCGAACTACCTTCGGTACATCAAAACTCATAAACTCATAATATAACTGTCATCGAAACCTTAAGCGTGTGGACCCTATGGGTTCGAGAACAATGTAGACATGACCGAGACACGTCTCCGGTCAATAACCAATAGCGGAACCTAGATGCTCATATTGGCTCCCACATATTCTACGAAGATCTTTATCGGTCAGACCGCATAACAACATATATTGTTCCCTTTGTCATCGGTATGTTACTTGCCCGAGATTTGATCGTCGGTATCTCAATACCTAGTTCAATCTCGTTACAGGCAAGTCTCTTTACTCGTTCCGTAATATATCATCCCACAACTAACTCATTAGTTGCAATGCTTGCAAGGCTTAAGTGATGTGCATTACCGAGAGGGCCCAGAGATACCTCTTTGACAATCGGAGTGACAAATCCTAATCTCGAAATACGCAAACCCAACAAGTACCTTCAGAGACACTTGTAGAGCACCTTTATAATCACCCAGTTATGTTGTGACGTTTGGTAGCACACAAAGTGTTCCTCTGGTAAACGGGAGTTGCATAATCTCATAGTCATAGGAACATGTATAAGTTATGAAGAAAGCAATAGCAACAAACTAAACGATCAAGTGCTATGCTAACAGAATGGGTCAAGTCAATCACATCATTCTCCTAATGATGTGATCTTGTTAATCAAATGACAACTCATGTCTATGGTTAGGAAACATAACCATCTTTGATCAACGAGCTAGTCAAGTAGAGGCATACTAGTGACACTCTGTTTGTCTATGTATTCACACATGTATTATGTTTCCGGTTAATACAATTCTAGCATGAATAATAAACATTTATCATGATATAAGGAAATAAATAATAACTTTATCATTTCCTCTAGGGCATATTTCCTTCAGTCTCCCACTTGCACTAGAGTCAATAATCTAGTTCACATCACCATGTGATTTAATACCAATAGTTCACATCACCATGTGATTAACACCCATAGTTCACATCGACATGTGACCAAGACCCAAAGGGTTTTTAGAGTT
Organism: Triticum aestivum; assembly: GCF_018294505.1. Classification (NCBI taxonomy): domain Eukaryota; kingdom Viridiplantae; phylum Streptophyta; class Magnoliopsida; order Poales; family Poaceae; genus Triticum; species Triticum aestivum. The sequence continues at coordinate 705,258,397 of NC_057806.1, forward strand.
AATAATCTAGTTCACATCGCTATGTGATTAACACCCAAAGAGTACTAAGGTGTGATCATGTTCTTCTTGTGAGAGAAGTTTAGTCAACGGGTCTGCCATATTCAGATCCGTACGTATTTTGCAAATTTCTATGTCAACAATGCTCTGCAAGGAGCTACTCTAGCTAATTGCTCCCACTTTCAATATGTATCCAGATTGAGACTTAGAGTCATCTGGATTAGTGTCAAAACTTGCATCAATGTAACCCTTTATGACGAACCTTTTGTCACCTCCATAATCGAGAAACATATCCTTATTCCACTAAGGATAATTTTGATCAATGTCTAGTGATCTACTCCTAGATCACTATTGTACTCCCTTGCCAAACTCAGGGCAGGGTATACAATATGTCTTGTACACAACATGGCATACTTTATAGAACCTATGGCTGAGGCATAGGGAATGACTTTCATTCTCTCTCTATCTTCTGCCATGGTCGGGCTTTGAGTCTTACTCAATTTCACACCTTGTAACACATGCAAGAACTCTTTCTTTGACTGTTCCATTTTGAACTACTTCAAAAACTTGTCAAGGTATGTACTCATTGAAAACTTATCAAGCGTCTTGATCTATCTCTATAGATCTTGATGCTCAATATGTAAGAAGCTTCACCGAGGTATTTCTTTGAAAAAACTCCTTTCAAACATTCCTTTATGCTTTGCAGAATAATTCTACATCATCTTCGATCAACAATATGTCATACATATACTTATCAGAAATGCTGTAGTGCTCCCACTCACTTTCTTGTAAATATAGGCTTCACCGCAAGTCTGTATAAAACTATATGCTTTGATCAACTTATCAAAGTGTATATTCCAACTCCGAAATGCTTGCACTAGTCCATAGATGGATCGATGGAGCTTGCATATTTGGTTAGTACCTTTAGGATCGACAAAACCTTCTGGTTGCATCATATACAACTCTTCTTTAATAAATCCTATTAAGGAAAGCAGTTTTGTTTATCCATTTGCCAGATTTCATAAAATGCGGCAATAGCTAACATGATTCGGACAGACTTAAGCATAGATACGAGTAAGAAATTCTCATCGTGGTCAACACCTTGAACTTGTCGAAAACTTTTTGCGACAATTCTAGCTTTGTAGATAGTAACACTACTATCAGCGTCCGTCTTCCTCTTGAAGATCCATTTAATCTCAATGACTCGCCGATCATTGGGCAAGTCAATCAAAGTCCATACTTTGTTCTCATACATGGATCTCATCTCAGATTTCATGGCCTCAAACCATTTCACGGAATCTGGGCTCATCATCGCTTCCTCATAGTTCGCAAGTTCGTCATGGTCTAGTAACATGACTTCCAAAACAGGATTACCGTACCACTCTGGTGCAGATCCCACTCTGGTTTACCTATGAGGTTCGGTAGTAACTTGATCTGAAGTTACATGATCATCATTATTAGCTTCCTCACTAATTGGTGTAGTAGTCACAGGAACAGATTTCTGTGATGAACTACTTTCCAATAAGGGAGCAGGTACAGTTACCTCATCAAGTTCTACTTTCCTCCCACACACTTCTTTCGAGAGAAACTCCTTCTCTAGAAAGGATCCATTCTCAGCAATGAATATCTTGCCTTCGGATCTGTGATAGAAGGTGTACCCAACATTTTCTTTTGGGTATCCTATGAAGATTTACTTCTCCGATTTGGGTTCGAGCTTATCAAGTTGAAACTTTTTCACATAAGCATCGCAGTCCCAAACTTAGGTTTCTCGCCAAACCACAGTTCATACGGCGTCATCTCAACGGATTTAGATGGTGCCCTATTAAACGTGAATGTAGCTGTCTCTAATGCATAACCCCAAAACGATAGTGGTAATCGGTAAGAGACATCATAGATCGCACCATATCTAATAAAGCATGGTTACGACGTTTGGACACACCATTACACTATGGTGTTCCAGGTGGCGTGAGTAGTGAAACTATTTCACATTGTTTTAACTGAAGGCCAAACTCGTAACTCAAATATTTTACTTTTGGGATCATATCATAGAAATTTTTATTGTTGATATGATGATTCTCCACTTCACTCTGAAATTCTTTGAACTTTTCAAATATTTCAGACTTGTGTTTCATCAAGTAGATATACTCATATCTGCTCAAATCATCTGTGAAGATCAGAAAATAATGATACCTGCCGTGAGCCTCAACGCTCATTGGACTGCATACATCAGTATGTATTATTTCCAACAAGTTTTTTGCTCGCTCCATTATTCTGGAGAATGGAGTCTTAGTCATCTTGCCCATGAGGCATGGTTCGCAAGCATCAAGTGATTCCAAAAGTCCATCAGCATGGAGTTTCTTGATGCGCTTTACACCAATATGACCTAAATGGCAGTGCAACAAATAAGTTGCACTATCATTATTAACTTTGCATCTTTTGGTTTTAATATTATGAATATGTGTATCACTACGATCGAGATCCAACGAACCATTTTCATTGGGTGTGTAACCATATAAGGTTTTATTCATGTAAACAGAACAACAATTTATTCTCTTACTTAAATGAATAACCGTATTGCAATAAACATGACCAAATCATATTCATGCTCAACGCAAACACCAAATAACACTTATTTAGGTTCAACACTAATCCCGAAAGTATAGAGAGTGTGCGATGATGATCATATCAATCTTGGAACCACTTCCAACACACATCGTCACTTCACCCTTAACTAGTCTTTATTCATTCTGCAACTCCCGTTTCGAGTTTCTACTCTTAGCAGCTGAACTAGTATCAAATACCGAGGGGTTGCTACGAACACTAGTAAAATACACATCAATAATCTGTATATCAAATATACCTTTGTTCACTTTGCCATCCTTCTTATCCGCCAAATACTTGGGGCAGTTCCGCTTCTAGTGACTAGTCCCTTTGCAGTAGAAGCACTCAGTCTCTGGCATAGGTCCAGACTTGGGCTTCTTCACTTGAGCAGCAACTTGCTTGCTGTTCTTCTTGAAGTTCCCTTTCTTCCCTTTGCCCTTTTTGAAACTAGTGGTCTTTGTCAACCATCAACACTTGATACTTTTCTTGATTTCTACCTTCATCAATTTCAGCATCACGAAGAGCTTGGGAATCGTTTCCGTTATCCCTTGCATATTATAGTTCATCACGAAGTTTTACTAACTTGGTGATGGTGACTAGAGAATTCTGTCAATCACTATTTTATCTGGAAGATTAACTCCCACTTGATTCAAGCGATTGTAGTACGCAGACAATCTGAGCACATGCTCACTGCTTGAGCTATTCTCCTCCATCTTTTAGCTATAGAACTTGTTGGAGACTTCATATCTCTCAACTCGGGTATTTGCTTGAAATATTAACTTCAACTCCTGGAACATCTCATATGGTCCATGACGTTCAAAACGTCTTTGAATCCTCGATTCTAAGCCGTTAAGCATGGTGCACTAAACTATCAAGTAGTCATCATATTGACCTAGCCAAACGTTCATAACGTCTGCATCTGCTCCTGCAATAGGTCTGTCACCTAGCGGTGCATCAAGGACATAATTCTTCTGTGCAGCAATGAGGATAATCCTTAGATCACGGATCCAATCCGCATCATTGCTACTAACATTTTTCAACTTAGTTTTCTCTAGGAACATATAAAAATTAAAAGGGGAGCGACATCGCGAGCTATTGATCTACAACATAGATATGCTAATACTACCAGGACTAAGTTCATGATAAATTAAAGTTCAATTAATCATATTACTTAAGAACTCCCACTTAGATAGGCATCCCTCTAATCATCTAAGTGATCACGTGATCCAAATCAACTAAACCATAACCGATCATCACGTGAAATGGAGTAGCTTTCAATGGTGAACATCATTATGTTGATCATATGTACTATATGATTCACGCTCGACCTTTTGGTCTCAGTGTTCCGAGGCCATATCTGCATATGCTAGGCTCGTCAAGTTTAACTTGAGTATTCTGCGTGTGCAAAACTGGCTTGCACCCATTGTAGATGGATGTAGAGCTTATCACACCCGATCATCACGTGGTGTCTGGGCACGACGAACTTTGGCAACGGTGCATACTCAGGGAGAACACTTTTTATCTTGAAATTTAGTGAGAGATCATCTTATAATGCTACCATCAATCAAAGCAAGATAAGATGCATAAAAGATGAACATCACATGCAATCAAAATATGTGATATGATATGGCCATCATCATCTTGTGCCTTTGATCTCCATCTCCAAAGCATCGTCATGATTTCCATCGTCACCGGCATGACACCATTCTCTCCATCATCTTGATCTATATCAATGTGTCATCACATGGTCGTCTCGCCAACTATTGCTCTTGCAACTATTGCTATCGCATAGCGATAAAGTAGAACAATTATTTGGCGCTTGCATCTTATGCAATAGAGAGATAACCATAAGGCTTTTGCCAGTTGCCGACAACTTCAACAAAACATGATCATCTCATACAACAACTTATATCTCATCACGTCTTGACCATATCACATCACAACATGCCCTGCAAAAACAAGTTAGACGTCCTCTACTTTGTTGTTGCAAGTTTTACATGGCTGCTATGGGCTGAGCAAGAACCATTCTTACCTACGCATCAAAACCACAACGATAGTTTGTCAAGTTGGTGATGTTTTAACCTTCGCAAGGACCGGACGTAGCCACACTTGGTTCAACTAAAGTTGGAGGAACTGACACCCGCTAGCCACCTGTGTGCAAAGCACGTCGGTAGAACCAGTCTCGCGTAAGCGTACGCGTAATGTCGGTCCGGGCCGCTTCATCCAACAATACCACTGAACCAAAGTATGACATGCTGGTAAGCAATATGAATTATATCGCCCACAACTCACTTGTGTTCTACTCGTGCATATAACATCAACGCATAAAACCTAGGCTCGAATGCCACTGTTGGGGAACGTAGTAATTTCAAAAAAATTCCTACGCACACGCAAGATCATGGTGATGCATAGCAACGAGAGGGGAGAGTGTTGTCCACGTACCCTCGTAGACCGAAAGTGGAAGCGTTAGCACAACACGGTTGATGTAGTCGTATGTCTTCACGATCCGACCGATCCAAGTACCGAACGCACGGCACCTCCGAGTTCAGCACACGTTCAGCTCGATGACGTCCCCCCTGCCCCTGTATATAAAGGAGCAAGGGGAGAGGTGGCCGGCCTAGGAGGAGGGTGCGCCAAGGGGGAGGAGTCCTCCTCCTAGTAGGAGTAGGAATCCCCTTTCCTACTCCTACTAGGAGGAGAAAAGGAAGGAGGAGAAGGAAGGAGAAGGAGGAAAAGGAGGAAAGGGGGGCCGACCCCTAGTCCAATTCGGTTTGGGCTAGGGGGGCCGCGCGCCCTGCCTCCTCTCTTCCACCACTTGGCCCATGAGGCCCATTACTTCTTCCTCGTATTCCCGTAACTCCCCGGTACCCCCGAAAATACCCGAATCACTCGGAACCTTTCGATGTCCGAATATAGTCGTCCAATATATCGATCTTTACGTCTCGACCATTTTGAGACTCCTCGTCATGTGACCGATCTCATCCGGGACTCCGAACTACCTTCGGTACATCAAAACTCATAAACTCATAATATAACTATCATCGAAACCTTAAGCGTGCGGACCCTACGGGTTCGAGAACAATGTAGACTTGACCGAGACACGTCTCCGGCCAATAACCAATAGCGGAACCTGGATGCTCATATTGGCTCCCACATATTCTACGAAGATCTTTATCGGTCAGACCGCATAACAACAATGTTGTTCCCTTTGTCATCGGTATGTTACTTGCCCGAGATTTGATCGTCGGTATCTCAATACCTAGTTCAATCTCATTACCGGCAAGTCTCTTTACTCGTTCCGTAATACATCATCCCGCAACTAACTCATTAGTTGCAATGCTTGCAAAGCTTAAGTAATGTGCATTACCGAACGGGCCCAGAGATACCTCTCCGACAATCGGAGTGACAAATACTAATCTCGAAATACGCAAACCCAACAAGTACCTTCGGAGACACATGTAGAGCACATTTATAATCACCCAGTTACGTTGTGACGTTTGGTAGCACACAAAGTGTTCCTCTGGTAAACGGGAGTTGCATAATCTCATAGTCATAGGAACATGTATAAGTTATGAAGAAAGCAATAGCAACAAACTAAACGATCAAGTGCTATGCTAACGGAATGGGTCAAGTCAATCACATCATTCTCCTAATGATGTGATCCCGTTAATCAAATGACAACTCATGTCTATGGTTAGGAAACATAACCATCTTTGATCAACGAGCTAGTCAAGTAGAGGCATACTAGTGACACTCTGTTTGTCTATGTATTCACACATGTATTATGTTTCCGGTTAATACAATTCTAGCATGAATAATAAACATTTATCATGATATAAGGAAATAAACAATAACTTTATCATTGCCTCTAGGGCATATTTCCTTCACAAGGGTCATCTTTATTTAACCCCCCGGGCCAGTGCTCCTCTGAGTGTTGGTCCAACCTGTCAGCCACTGGTGGCCACCAGGGGCAACTCTGGGCTGGCCTACCGGAAGTTTGGACAATCCGGTGTGCCCTGAGAACGAGATATGTGCAGCTCCTATCGGGATTTGTCGGCACATTCGGGTGGCTTTGCTGGTTTAGTTTTACCATTGTCGAGATGTCTTGTAACCGGGATTCCGAGTCTGATCAGATTGTCTTGGGAGAAGGAATATCCTTCGTTGACCGTGAGAGCTTGTGATGGGCTAAGTTAGGAGTCCCCTGCAGGGATTTGATATTTCGAAAGCCGTGCCCGCGGTTATGGGCAGATGGGAATTTGTTAATGTCCGGTTGTAGAAAACCTGAAACTTAACTTAATTAAAATGAATCAACTGAGTGTGTGGCCGTGATGGTCTCTTTTCGGCGGAGTCCGGGAAGAGAACACGGTCTCGTGTTATCCTTGATCGTAGGTTGTTCTAGGATCACTTCTTGATCATAGTTGTTCGACCGTGCCTTTGCCTTCTCTTCTCGCTCTCATTTGCGTATGTTAGCCACCAAATATGCTAGTCGCTTGCTGCAGCTCCACCTCATACTTTCACCCTTCCTATAAGCTTAAATAGTCTTGATCGTGAGGGTGTGAGATTGCTGAGTCCCCGTGACTCACAGATTCCTTCCAAAACCAGATGCAGGGACCGATGATACCTCTCCAGGTGATTCGACTGAGCTCAAGTGGGAGTTCGATGAGGACTCGGGACGATACTACGTTTCCTTTCCAGACGATCAGTAGTGGTGCCCAGTTGGGGCGATTGGGGACTTTGTCGCATTTGGGGTTGTTCTTTATTTTGGTTCCGTAGTCGGACCTTGAGTGTAACTGGATGAATGTAATGATATTTATGCTATTGTGTGACGTGGCGAGTGTAAGCCAACTATGTACCTTTTCCCTTTATTCATTACATGGGTTGTGTGAAGATTACCTCACTTGCGACATTGCTTACAATGCGGTTATGCCTCTAAGTCGTGCTCCTACACGTGGGAGCTATAGCCGCATCGTGGGTGTTACACCCCCTGAGGTTATTGGGCCTCATAGGCCCAATTGGTGGAAGGGGAGAGGTGGCCAAGGGGCAGCCGCGCGCCCCTCCCCCCAAGTCCGAATTGGACAAGGAGGGGGGCGGCGCCCCCCCTTTTCCTTTCCCCCTCTCTCTCCTTCCCTCTCCTCTCCTAATCCAACAAGGAAAAGGGAGGGAGTCCTACTCCCGATGGGAGTAGGACTCCTCCTGGCGTGCCCCTCCTGGCCGGCCGCCTCTCCCCCTTGCTCCTTTATATACGGGGGCAGGGGGCACCCTAGAGACACAACAATTGATCTGTTGATCTTTTAGCCGTGTGCGGTGCCCCCTCCACCATAGTCCACCTCGATAATACTATAGTGGTGCTTAGGCGAAGCCCTGTGTCGGTAGAACATCATCGTCGTCACCACGCCGTCGTGTTGATGAAACTCTCCCTCAACACTCGGTTGAATCGGAGTTCGAGGGACGTCATCGGGCTGAACGTGTGCTGAACTCAGAGGTGTCGTGCGTTCGGTACTTGATCAGTCAGATCGTGAAGACGTACGACTACATCAACCGCGTTGTGCTAACGCTTCCGCTTTCGGTCTACGAGGGTACGTGGACAACACTCTCTCCTCTCGTTGCTATGCATCACCATGATCTTGCGTGTACGTAGGATTTTTTTTGAAATTATTACGTTCCCCAACAGTTGCCTCCATCGGAGCCAAAGTTGCCCAAAAAAAGTTTGACGAAACCTACCCATATGGGATCTAGTTTTGAAGAACTCGTCATGAGAAACTCAACGGTGAAAACGGAACTGGATTTCGACACTTGAATTAAAAGTTATGACTTTTAAGAATTTTTTAACCCCCAACAAATGCACATGATGACAAGATCTAGGCTAATTTAACAGGATCACATGGGGGATATGGTGGAAGGGACGAGGGTACTTCCTTTTTTGGAAATGCGTGTAGAGGGACTGTTGCATTTTCTATATATGATAAGAGCACTGGATCATACGAGCAGGCACCCGAGCACTCGCTAGCCACGTCCTTTTATTCTTTATAAGTTTTGATGCAGGCTATGTCTATCCATCTTCTACTAAAAGGAAAATTATGTACATAAGAAAACCACGACGGTTAGATCAACTTTCAGGTTGAATAAATTATCCACCAATGTCATCTTTCCCGATTTAAGCACTATTCCATTATAAAGCCATTTCTAACCGATCCCCTATAACCGGTTAGAGGAGTAAACATTCGGTTTAACTACTTTAACCGGCATCTAGCTGATCCCCAATCTGCCGTAGTGGAAGATAAATTATCCTTAGCCGCGTATCCTTTCCTTAAATATACTCCACCACTCGGCAGCTGAATAAAAGCCTCGCCTCTTCCTTGCTGCCTCCCCCGCTCATCTCCCACGCTGCATCAACGCTGGCGCCACCCTTCCACCCGTGTCGGCGCCCACCCACCGCCGCGGACGCTCCGTACGCTCTGCAGCGGTTCTTGACCACTTGAATATGTGCCTCCTTGTCTCGTCGTCGATGCGGAACTGGTGGATCTGCGTCTGCTACCGCTGCCGCCGGATTTGACGCTTCCGGCCGCCGGCGACTGCGCCTTGCCATGGATTGGCCGGAAACTAGTCCGAACAGCCCAGGTTTATAACTGGCCAATGCCTCTCTATAGGATAGCCCACACACACAGAAAGCAATAGCTGATGGATGTTCTAAAAAACTACAGCTGATAGAAGTTTATTGATCCGATAAGAAAATTCGATAAACATATTATTCTACTACTAAGCTCAACCTTACGGTATGTTAGAATAAATCTGAGGTGCTTCGTTGATTTAACGAGGACCAAGCAATCACACAAGCACAACACCGAGATTTGTTAATGAGGTTCACCATCATGGCTACATCCCTTAAGGTATGTTAGAATAAATTTGAGGTGCTCCGTCGATTTACCGAGGACCAAACAATCACACAAGCACAACACCGAGATCTGTTAACGAGGTTAACCCACATGGCTACATCCCTGGGGCCTAACTACGGGCGCTCCTCCCCGTGACACCATCACAATACCGCACCCCGGCCGCCCGAGCGCTAGCACACACCGCCAGTTCCCCCGCGTGCTTGTGCTATTATGTTGGCATAGGTTACAACGTGTGCCTACCCCTTCATTATATAAGATGCCTAGGAAACAAGTGTCCTATTTGGACATGACTTCATATCCTGTCTACACACCGTACGACTCCAAGTCCAACTGTAATCTATCTTGTACAATAATATTCGACACAATTCTAACAAACTCCACCTTGGCGAATATTCTCCATCACATTGGATTCATTCGTGCGTCGAACCTCCATGTACATTGGACTTGAGATACGCCATGATTATAGATGCTACTCCCAGACTCCATGTGACTCCACCTGTAACTGTAGTCCCTCCTTTTCTTGACCACAGTCAACTGTTGAGCAAAATTAAGTTCCTCATTACTCTTCTATGTGCTCCCAACTTTCGGAGTTTTCGTTCAACGCCATCACACATCCATAACTTATCTGCGTGAAAATGAACAACTCAAATATTGGACATCACATATAAGAGTTACCTCGACTCAACATCACGCTCTTTCTTGACCTTCTGTCTGAAACTTGAAGGAATTTCACCGTCACCATGTGTCACCCTGAGTCAAATTCATAGTTGTCTCACCCTTCTTCCCGGATAGTCTTTGGCATGTCCCACGGCTATAGCACTCCACCTCCTTCTGTACTTGTCATCCGCACTTTGTCATGTGCACTGAACACCACAGAATATACGGCCATGTACTCTCTCAGCTTTTGTCAATTTCAGACTCTCCGCCACTTTCTCAGATTCTCCATGGTCAACTCCTGTCCATCTTCCGGCACCGATAGACCGAGTCACCAACTTGAATTCGGTACTCATCAACACTGCTTCAGCACCCCTGCACAATTTGTCTCACAACATGTCTGACCACCAGTGCCTTGGTCTGTCGCTATGTCCCATGCTTTTCGCATGCCTCGCCGCTATCACCGCGTCGTGCCTCTGATGTCCTAGTCGAGTCTCCAGGGTCGCGAACACACACCACTCAGACCCCTACTGCATAGAACCACCGATCATCCCTGACCGATGCCGAGTATCACGCCTCCATCAGACCACTGGCCCCCAGTCCGATACATGTGTCTCTCGCTTTCTCGCTGAAATAGTCTTCGACTCTCCGTTAACTTACGTCGTAGCCCCTCCATCAGCTCAGAGTGAAGTCAGCCATCAGACTCCAATTCCACCTTCAACATGACTCCATGATGGTTGTACGTGCCACCCTCCTGCGCCCCGTCGAATCCAAGCTCTCATGTGCACCATCTTGAATCAACCCCGCGCCATAGTCTGTCGAAGCCGCACAAGCCCTCTGGCATGCACCGCGTGTTTCCATGCCCTAGAAGTCGGCCACCATCAGCATCACGCTCCTATGTTGTCGTCGCTGAAATCACCAACGTCTTCTTCTTTGATCAACAACCCCATTGATCCATCAGACTGTCATGTCCGATCCAGCCGTGTATGTCTGACTGCAATCATGCTCCACCCTGCGCTGTGTCCGCCCCGCACATCTCCGTGCATTGCTTTGACGCCATGTGTATTCATGATCCTTGCCACGGCATGCTCCAGACTCCTCCAAGACTTATACGCACGTCGCCATCCTCGCCACATACTCGTTGAACCTTGTTAGCAATCTTGACAAAAAACCCTTTCATGCAAACCTGATTCCTTGCAAAATTATTTTCCTTATCCATTGCTACCACTTGGCCGTGTACCCCTAGCAGCCAAGACAAGCTATTTCATCTTCCAACTGCTCCTGGACACCAAGCACGTTCGTTTGCATGTGACGCCAGGCACTCAAGCCTTTCTTTTTTTGACCAACAAATCTCGTACACTGCTGCACATCCGGCCCGCAGCTTTCCAGCCCACAGGCTGTCACATGGCTCCTTGGGGAGCTCCTATACAGCGCCTTCAGCGCCGCCTAACCCACTTGGCGCTCGCTGCAGTGCCCTCGTGGCCCAGCCCACTAACGCGCAACGCCAGCGAAAAATGAAATCCTAAAAAGAAAGTTGCTGGTCCTACGAATCAAACTCACGCCATAGGCATAGTACAAACGCTCGGCAAACCAATACGGCTACCTGTTACTAGTGATCAGTAGTACCTCGAGAATTCTAAAGGACAAGTGGTTGTGCGGTTCCAAATAATTGAAAGTTCACAAATTTTTAAAATATTTTCATTTTTTTAGAAAAGAAAAGGCTCATGTATTCAAAAAAGTGCACGAATATTGAAAACATTTCACGAAATTTAAAAATGAGCAATAATTTAAGAAAAGTTCATGAGTTTGAAAAAAGTTCACAAGTCTAAAAGAAGTTCACAGATTTGAAAATTTTCACGAAATACAAAAATATTCAAGGAAATTAGAAAAGGTTCACTAATTTGAGAAAAAAGTTCACAAATCTGAAAAAAGTTCATTAATTCATTAAAGAAATTTCATCAAATTGACAAAAAGTTCATTGAATTTGAAAAATAGTTCACCGATTTTGAAAAAAGTTCATTGAATGTGAAAAAAGTTCATCGATTTTGAGGAAAGTTCATTGAATTTGAAAAAAGTTTATCAAATTTTAAGAAAAAATCATCAGATTTGAAAAAAGGTTCATCAAATTTGAAAAAAGTTTCATGAATTTTACAATAACCACTCATTAAAGAAAATAAAAAAGGATGCAAAAAGAAACAGAATAAACCAAACTGAAGAAGGAAATAAAAGAATAACAAAACGAAGTAACATCACAACAGCATTTATGTTCTGTTGGTTTGAACACAGTTTTGGCCACCGAAAAGTTGCACGTCCGAATCACCTTATTCCCGTAAATTTTTTGACCTCCTTTAGAAAAAAGGAGAAAAACTAGAATGGGCCGAGCCCATCAAGACGCGTCCTTCGGGCGCCCGTTTGCAAACGGGCGCTGAAGCGTCAAATAGGAAAACCCGCTCCCTGTGCATATCAGCGCCCTGACCACTCAGCATGCTCGGCTGGGCCTTGTGCACATATGCACATCACCACATGGACCGGCCAGCCTGCTCGGTCCGGCGCGCCTTGCGGCCTGCCCGGCTGCACGGGCCGCAGCCCCGCACTTGGGCCTCTGCACTGCATCGCTGCCCTAGCGCGGTTTGTTCGCTCGATCCGCTATCGATCCATCGCGCACGAAGACCTCCCACATACACGTCACCCGAGCCTCCGAATCCGATCAGAATTCCGTCGAGTTCCACGCCGCCGCCGCCGCCGCGTGCCACTTTCTGATAGCTTCGATTTGCATGCCGCTTATTGCAACTCATGCCGATATGTCTTCGTTCCGGACCAATCAAATCACCAAAACTTGATATGATTAGCTTCCATGAAGAACTTGTCGGCTTCATAGCCGCAACTTCGACCTCAATTCATCCTCTAGATCAACAAACTGCAGCCTCTGAATAACCTATCTCTCATACCACTTGTTTGAATCTGTGGCGTTTCGTCGATCTACCGAGGGCCCAAGCAATCACACAAGCACGACATCGAGATTTGTTAATGAGGTTCATCATCATGGCCACATCCCCGGGTCTGACTACCGTCACAATACCGCACCCGGGCAACCGGGCGCAGGTACACGCCGCCGGTTCCCTCGTGTGCCTGTGCTATTATGTTGGCTTAGGTTACATCGTGTGTCTACCCTCTCATTATATAAGAGGCCTAGGATACAAGTGTCCTACTTGAACACGACTCCATATCCTGTCTACACAACGTACGACTCTAAGTCCAACTGTAACATATATTGTACAATAATGTTCGACACAACTCTAACACGGTATGCGTTTACAGCTAAATTTAATCTATGAAAACCAAATAAAGATGAACCATTCCATCAGATGAAAGCGTGACCGTGGCAAACTAGCGGAGGAGATCAAAATAATATGAAAGGCACTAACATAGCTTTACAGAATCTTGAAGAAGCAATGTGGTAATAGGTTCAAAGAGATTATTTAGGGTAGAAGATTTAAAATATAGCTACATCTCTCGCGGAAAGCATTGCTTTTGCATCTAGGAGCATGCTAACCCTGGGCACGCTAAACCAGTTCACCGAAGTAGAAATCTTTACTCTTAATGTCTGAGTTGGTTTAATAGTACGGTTTATTTTCGTTCCACCATTTTCAACCGTTTTTTGCCTGGTTTTTTCGTCTCTCCTCCCACCACCACTCTCCACGTTGATTTATTTTTCTCTTTATTTTTTCAGCAAAGCAGCACTTTCCTAACGTACAAAAATCACGGACTAAACTTTCTTAATTTATCCAAATCAATTGATTTCTCTTATTAATGAAATTTATTTTAGGAAACAAATAACAAATTTTCTGGAAACAAATAACAAGTTTTCTGGAAACAAATAAACCTCATCATGAAAGCATTTATGTACCTATTTAATTAGTTATCTATTTCGTGATTTTTTTGTCCTTTTTTTCGTCACACCAACACCCTCGTCCACGGGTTGTTTCATCTTGTTTGGCAAGCGAACGGTTCCGCTCAGAGGCAGCCCGCTCGGAAGCTAGGTTTGTGCGCCGCTGCCGTCTTCCTGGTCAACGCTGACCTCCCGCGGGACGTCGTCTTCCTGGAAGATGATGACCTACCGCGACTTCGTTGGCCGCACCCGTCCCTGCCTCCCAATCTCTACTCCTAAAGAGGAGTTTGAGGTCGTGATGGTAGGTCATGGTACGTCGTCCATTTCGATCGTTTGGCTTCCAATCGTACATCAGATCTCTTTCCTTCGTCAGGTCTCTTCTGATGGAATAATCGGCATATTATCTCCCCGTTTTCTGGTAATAATGCAATCTCTTTGCATAATAGTCCACGATGGAGTGGAATAAAAAAGGAGTGTCGCCTTCGCCCACCCCCACCACGCCGCCTCCACGTCAGTGACGCTGACGCCCCCACCAGATGGACCACCACCCCCATTGGCGACCCTGGCGGCCTAACACATGACGACCATTAAACCTAAGCACGCCCCCCTGCCGCGATGCCCTAGCCGTCGCATGTCCCTCCACCGTCAGCCTCACGACAACCGGGGAACGGGATGCAGTGGCGTCTTGGAACAACAAGTGGCTTGGAATGGCATCCAGATATCCAGTAGTGACCTCTCATCCGCCAAGGTCAGGTGGCTGTTTCGTATCCACTGATGCACCTTATAATAAGGAGAAGCTAGGTTGGGTCAGGCTTGGGCAGGCGTAGCTCGAACGGATGGAGCGAAGCGGAAGGTACATCAGGTATGCAGCTGCGTCGGGCGAGATGGCTGTAAAAGAAGTGGACGAGTTCTCGAAGATTCTTTGGCTTGTCGTGTTTGCCAGGCTCTCTTACTAATTTGTTATTGAGCATGCCAACTTACTAATTTGATTTGATATGTTGGCTTTGGGAATTGGCGGTTGGGATTGAATGAAGTTGTTAATACAAATTCTTTTGGTGCGTGCTAATGACATATCCCTAAACCTGCATCTCTATTGTTTGTGTGTCAGGGCTATATTGTGGTGGATAAGGTTGATGGGCATTGATGAATTTCATATGGAGCTTATAGCACGACAAGGGAGAACCTTGATTTCCGTCTCGTGTTACATCTTGCTGTGTTGGACCACCAATTTTCAGAAATATAAGCATTAAGCATCAGAGCTTTCTCTTTCTCAGCATGACAATTGATGTGGCTGTGAATGAATCATAGTTTAGATGAATATATACTGAAGCTGGACTGAATAATTTTGCAGCTTGCCCCCCCTAACTGCATGTGCACATATACTCCCTCCGTTCGGAATTACTTGTCACAGAAATGGATGTATCTAGATGTATTTTAGTTCTAGATACATCCATTTCCGAGACAAGTAATTCCGAACGGAGGGAGTACATGCTAAATTCTGTAGTGTGCTTTACCTTTGGGTAAAGGGGATCAGGTAAAAAGTCGATGCAAGAATATAAATTTTCATAAGATATACAAATTCCAAATTTATATTCAGTTTCGTGGCTAGTTCAAATACTTCTCTTTTGATGTTATTGGTGATGTAATAAATTGGCCTTTTAGTTTTCCACATCATTGCAATTTAAAATAATTTAGTTCACATTGTTTTGGAGATTAGTTTCGTCAGCAAAAAAACATACGAATTGAATTGGATGCACATATACTGGCACACTCACTGACATTTACTAGGTGCACATGCACTTTCCATGTTTAAATAATGTTAGAGACCTGACCTTTGTAGCAGCATGTAGAAAGGAGCAGATCAAGGAACTAGAGCAGAAAAGAACAAAAAGATTGGGCA
This sequence comes from Triticum aestivum, assembly GCF_018294505.1. NCBI lineage: Eukaryota > Viridiplantae > Streptophyta > Magnoliopsida > Poales > Poaceae > Triticum > Triticum aestivum. The sequence continues at coordinate 705,274,331 of NC_057806.1, forward strand.
TAGGCAGCTGCAGCAACAGCAGCAGGTAGAATCAGAGCAGAGGAGGATACATGGTTCATGTTCAATTTACAATATGCCCAAAAGCAACCAGCATATAGAGTAAGCAAAATCTATACTAAAAGAAAAATCAATAAACACCTACAAGCTGGATCCTCATTGGACACAACCAATCTCATTACTTGGTTCGTTCGAGGCCAATGATGTGCGCCGGACGCCAACTGAAAGGTCGAAGCTTCCTCCTGTTTACCTGCCGGCTTTCGTTTAGTGTAGCTTCTAGGACCTAAGCATCTGCAATATGCAAGCCCATGACAAATAATCTATAGATTGATTCTCATTTATGAAATATTTCTATTTTTTCCTATAGGGGCTTATCCAGTAATACGTTGAAGGATACAGTCCCGCATTCTCTTAACTTACACAACTGTATCTGGTTTTCTACATGTGCATAAACATGCGAACGTGGTATGGTTATATGTTATGAGTCCATGAAAAAAATGATTATTTTCACAACCTATCCAACAACCTATGCATGAAGTTTCTAATAGGAGTAATACTATAAGATAACTTGCCAATTTTATTGAAACTTCGTGAGTTATCTTTTAGTTTGTTACTTGTAGCGATCTGATTCAATCTGCAGATTCAATTCGTAAATGCATAGATATTATTGTCATATACTTGCTCTTTCTTTAAGACCACCAATGATAAGCTATGTTACGTTCCTTTTATATTGTTTCATCCGTATTTTCATATGTTAATGCAGCTTTACTGGAAATCCAATAAATAAAACCTCGTTTGGTACTGAAGAATAAATAGAAGATGAAGCAACTTGCACCTACTATCTGGTATTCTTTTTCCAATTCTAACAGTACTTACTTTTCTTGCCTTATAAATATGTTGGGCCCGTCAGAAATGCAGTGGATGCGGTTGTGTTGTCATTGGGCGGCTGCGTGTGGGCCAAGTCCTGGCCAGATTCGACAGGGTTGTAGCTATGATTTAGCTTGTGGCGCGGGTCGTGGGCAGAGGACCTCTGGGTCTCTGGTGGGGAGTGATCTGCCATGGCGGCTTGGGCGTGGCAGGAGTGGCTCTGGCTTGCCTGGTCTATTCCAATTTGAATCTAGTTTGTGGAGGGCTTGGGTGTGGTGGGATGTGCATCTAGCCTGGCGGTGGCGTGCTGGCTTTGTTCAAGTCGTCTCCTTTGGCGGCTGGTGTAGAGCGGGCAACACGGGGTGGTGGCAGAGACCCTTGCTGGTCGAGGCGATGGGCGTGGTGAAGGCGATGCAATCCTGTAGAGACATCAGCGTCAAGGATCTGACAGCCTGGTCTTGGATCTAGGGATCATGATCAAGCGGACCAGATCTAGGCTCGAGGCGGGACGGTGGTTCCTACTTCGGGCAGGTGTGGTTGGGCTCGGTCAGGGTGATGCCCGCGAGCAGCAAGATTTCTCCTTCTGGGCACGGTCCGAGGTGGAGGTGGTCGTTACATTGCCACACCATCGAGTGCACCGGCGACGATGGTCACAAACGTGACGTCGTGATTGCTTTTCTAGGCCAAGGTCACAGGGCTATGGCCGAGGCTTGCTTCACGGTGGTCAGCAACAGGCAATGGATCCCCCTCCCCGGGTCCACCAAGATTGGTTGGCAACGCAAGTGTGGTTGGTTCCTACCGTGGAGGCGCTGACCCAGACCCAGTTCCTAATGCTAGGCTAGCAGTGGATGGGATAACTCTGCTTCTTCTACTAGGGTCCAATCAGTTGCCATTGAATACTTATATCATGTTGTATGTCTCATCCCTGGAAGCAACCAAAAAGGTTATTCGTTTATGCTTTGAAACAGTGAGAAACATAGCTAATTATTCACCTTTCAGGGTATAGCTTTTATAATATTCCTTATATTCCACAAGTCCCGAAGCTATTGAGTAAGCATAAATTGGTTGAAAAAATTGAGGGTGCTCGTGAAATTTCATCAAATCCCTTTGGCAATGGTTAAAACAGATTGGCTTCAACTATTTCTCAACCGATTTCGAAGCCATTGGTTAGTTACAGAATAATAATTGACATGTTTTCTGTATACCTCTTTCTTTCTTGGTTCTTATTTAGCTGTTTTCAGTAGGATCAAAGTGGATTTGGAGCACGGTGACAACGTAACATACTGGTGACGCAATGACCAAAGAGGTTCTCATTTAGTTATATTCTGTAGAATCGAAGTGGAAGGGCTTGTGGAGGAGAAGATGTGATGACAACGATGCAACAAAAGTCTTAGGGTATCTCTAACACCGACCTTCAAACCGCCAGCAACCCTCCGGATGTGTTCTTCCATCGGACGTTGTCCTGTATCGGTCCGCAGACCAGTCCGGAGACGCTTTTCCCCGCAAATGGAGACAAAGTGAGAGGGGGCCTCTGCGAGTGTACGGGCTGCTACCATGCCCGCTCTTGACTACCCTGACTCACCCAAACCCTCTTCACTTGCCCGTGTGCATTCCTGAAGGACGTCAGATGTCCTGCATTCATCTGATGGAGGACAAAATGATGAGCATACATGTAGTGGCCGCTCTATCGTTTCACTTTAGATGGCGTACATAGTAAGAGTGAGACAACAAAATGATGACACAGAAGCTACATGTAGAGTCAAGGGGAACGATTGAGAGGACAAATGATGTATGGGAAGCAAGGGGCAATGATTGAGATGCTAAATGATGTATGGGAAGAGAATGTGATGGACGACAAGTTCAATGAAAAAGAGCAGCTAAAGTGATGCATGATGTTTGTTAGAAAGAGACAAGAAATGATTGTTGACCCGTGGCAACACACGGGCAGTCAACTAGTAAGCATAGTAATCCACATAAGGATACGTTAAGAAAATATTGCAAAAAATTTCTGATGCCGCCTCGAAAGTTCTCTCTATTAACCCCTTTCGCCAACTTCAGTCATTGTTTTAAGCATTGGAGCACATCTGCATATTAATGTCAGCAAATCAAGCTGGCACTACTCTCCTTTGAAGCCACATATTTCCACTTCTTTAAGATGAGGCATTGAGACACTTTGGATTATCTGGTTCTTAGGTTCGTCACAAGGACAAGTTCCGCATGCTTTTCTCTCCTGGAACAAATAAAAAAGTGTTACAACGCGTCTTCTTATGCTATATTCCCTCCGTATTTATTTACTCCGCATAATAGTTTTTGACCAAAGGCAAATTTTATAAAGTTTGACCAAATTATCAAAAACAACTTAAACCTTGACAGTAAAAAGTTTATATGGGTATGAAAATATATATAATGATGATTCTAATGGTATTGACAATAAAAAGTTTATATGGGTATGAAAATATATATAATGATGATTCTAATGGTATTGACAATAAAAAGTTTATATGGGTATGAAAATATATATAATTATGATTCTAATGGTATTGACTTGGTATATGTGGACGCTAATTTTTTTTGTATAAACTTGATCAAAGTTTAGAAAGTTTGACCCGACACAAAGCTTACATATATATATGCGAAGTCTATATCTATATATATACCTACTATTAAAGGGAGGTGGTATTTTTGGCTTCGTCTCGCTTTGTTTGGTCCCGCTTCAATTAATTTCGCATACGCTATTTGGTTTCGTTATTTATCATCCGTTTTGGCCCAACGAAGGAAGCCCACCCGGCGGCGCATTGTGGCCCAGGTCTGGAGAACTGGCAAAAAATAAAATTGCTGATGGAAGGGTTCAATCTCATAACCTGCTAACCGGCCACGCACAGTTTGTCCAACTGACCGAGCTAGAGATGTGAGATGATATTATTTTTTCTCCCATTACAACACATGGGTCTTTTTTTAGTAAATAAAAATGGAAGGAGTACTAGAATTGGTACCTTCTCTGAGGACCGCCTTGAGAAATTGCAATGAGCAAAGTAGACTACGTATGTAAGACATGCAAAGAGCTAGCGTGAAGAATTACCCCGTAGTAATAATTTAGGTTGACCTTAAGCCTTTGTGTAGCAGTTTGAACGTGATGCATCTCGAGGAGGCGTGACACGAGTCCTCCCGAAACATGCTCTATTGATGTGAGATGTAGCTCCAACACAGAGAAGTTAATAAATAGAAGTTTATCCATCTCTTCTGTAAAGTCTAGATGTGCACCTATATGACCCTGAAAAGGAATTTAATATGATATCATAAATAACCACTTTAATTGAATTTTAGTGTGTAAAATCATAAGATTAATTAAGAAAAGATATTGAACCTACACAGGCAGACATGTGCAAAATCAGGACATAAACAGGAGGTAGATGTGACAATATGTCTTTCCCATTGTTAGTGGGTAACGTCTCCAGCCTTATGCCTTCAGGTAACGAGCAATCAAAGACAAGAGGGAACCCTGTGTAAGAGCATCTCCCACCGCAAATTTATGGTTTTTAGCACGCACGAAATCGCTGAACTCCAGCGGAGGCGCAATAACCGCGCACACGGCATAAAGAGTTCAGCGCGCGGTCCTGTAGGATCGAAAGTATGTCTAGAAGGGGGGTGATTAGACTACTTGATCAAATAAAAACTTAACCTTTTCCCAATTTTAGTTCTTGGCAGATTTTAGCTATTGTAGGGCAAGTCAAGCAATCATCACACAATTCAAGCAAGCATGCAAAGAGTATATTGGCAGCGGAAAGTAAAGCATGCAACTTACAAAAATGTAAAGGAAGGGTTTGGAGAATTCAAACGCAATTGGAGACACGGATGTTTTTCCCGTGGTTCGGATAGGTGGTGCTATCCTACATCCACGTTGATGGAGACTTCAACCCACGAAGGGTAACGGTTGCGCGAGTCCACGGAGGGCTCCACCCACGAAGGGTAACGGTTGCGCGAGTCCACAAAGGGCTCCACCCACGAAGGGTCCACGAAGAAGCAACCACCCACAAAGGGTCCACGAAGTAGCAACCTTGTCTATCCCACCATGGCCATCGCGCACACAGGACTTGCCTCACTAGCGGTAGATCTTCACGAAGTAGGCGATCTCCTTGCCCTTACAAACTCCTTGGTTCAACTCCACAATCTTGTCGGAGGCTCCCAAGTGACACCTAGCCAATCTGGGAGACACCACTCTCCAAGAAGTAACAAATGGTGTGTAGGTAATGAACTCCTTGCTCTTGTGCTTCAAGTGATAGTCTCCCCAACACTCAACTCTCTCTCATAGGATTTGGATTTTGTGGAAAGAAGATTTGAATGGAAAGCAACTTGGGGAAGGCTAGAGATCAAAATTCATATGGTAGGAATGAAATATCTTGGTCTCAACACATGAGTAGGTGGTTCTCTCTCAGAACATATGAGTTGGAATTGTGTATGTGTTCTGATGGCTCTCTCCACGAATGAAGAGGAGGTGGAGGGGTATATATAGCCTCCACACAAAATCCAACCGTTACACACAGTTTTCCAATCTCGGTGGGACCGAATCAGCAAACTCGGTCGGACTGAAAATGTAAACCTAGTGACCGTTAGAGATTTTCGGTGGGACTGACATGCAACTCGGTGGGACCGATATGGTTAGGGTTTGGGCATAACGTAATCTTGGTGAGACCGATTACACAAACTCGGTGAGATCGAATTTGGTAATTAGCTAACCAGAGAGTTGGTCAGGCAAACTCGGTCAGACCGATTTGCTTTTTCGGTGAGATCGAAAAGTTACAAAAAGGAAACACTGAATTTACATTGCAATCTCGGTGGGACCGATCCGCTCTTTCGGTGAGACCGAAAAGTTATGAAAGGGAAACAGAGAGTTTGCAATCCCATCTCGATGAGACCGAGATCCCTATCGGTAGAACCGAATTGCTAGGGTTTGGCAGTGGCTTATGACAAGTGAAACTCGGTGGCGCCGGATAGGAAGAATCGGTATAACCGAGTTTGGCTTAGGGTTTAGGTCATATGTGGATATGGGAAAGTAGTTGAGGGTTTTGGAGCATATCATTAAGCACATGAAGCAAGAGGTTCATTAAGCAACACATCATCCCTCCTTGATAGTATTGGCTTTTCCTAAAGACTCAATGTGATCTTGGATCACTAAAATATAAAATGAAGAGTCTTGAGCTTTTGAGCTTGAGCCAATCCTTTGTCCTTAGCATTTTGAGGGTTCCACTTTCACATCCATGTCATGCCAATCATTGAGCTTTCCTGAAATAATCATCTTGGAATAGCATTAGCTCAATGAGCTATATGTTGTTATGAATTACCAAAACCACCTAGGGATAGTTGCACTTTCAATCTCCACCTTTTTGGTAATTGATGACAACATATAGATGAAAGCTTCGACAAATGATAATAAGCTTGAAATATATCGTCGCTTTGAGAAGTATGTAACAAGTAAGAGCTCCCCCTAAATTCGTGCATATGTAAAATTTGCTTTGGACTGCAAATGCACAAGGAGTTAGAGTCATGGGTTACTCTTCCATGTCACATACATCTTGGTGGAGCGCTTAAAATGATAAGAATGAAATACATGCACTCATCACCAAGAATAGTGAATGATCACATAAGATAGATAAGATAATAGCATTCACCAAGCAAACATTAAGTGTAGCTTATGATCAAACATATGATCATCAATGTCTCACAGATAATGACGTAGTATCTCAAGCACTCAAAAGCAAACAAAGTTCGAAAAACCACCAAATAAAGCAAGAGAGAAAAAAAGCAACACTCTCTCTCGAAGCCTAAGATCTATACATTTTCTCCTCCTTTGGCAACAAGTTACCAAAAAGTTCCTAGAAAATGCATAGTGCTAGATCGACGCTCAGGCTTGATCTTCAGGTGGTGGTGGACTCCGGATGACTCCAAGGACGAAGGCTTCTGTAGATGCTGAAGTAGACGCTGGAGTTGGAGCTGAAGTAGACGCTGGAGCAGGTTGGGCTGGTGCTACGGCTGGAGCTGAGGCAGTTGCTCTTGTGTCAGGAACTGGCACTGCAGACGACGTCGGACCTCGTGGCACTCTGGCAAAGGCATCAGTGGTTGTCTTCCCTTTCCTCTCCTGCATATCATCTTGAAGCTGCTCCACTGCAGTCTGAATCTCTATCACCTTGACATCCAAGTCATAGAACTTTTGTTCCATGATTCTCTCTAGGCTTGCCTGGTTCTGAGTTAGGGTGGCTAGTCCTTTATCAATCCGCAGGGTGGATGCAATTAGGTAACCAAGCTGCTCTTGTTTGGTTTTCAAGAAATACTCAGATGCCTCCTCTTGAGTTGGCATCTTCGCAGCTTTCTCCTTCCTTGCCCTCTCCTTCTTTGCTTGTGCTTGGGCAGATGATGGTTCATTTTCAGTCATCATAACTTGATTGTCCTCAAAATCTGGACGGATGGGCAAGTGTTCCTTGTCCAACAAGTAAATGCCCGTGCCCATCTTAGAGTTGATGAGCTCCTGAATCTGAGGGGCATATCCACAGCTCCTCTTCTGATCTGCTGCAGTCCTCTTGATTGTCTCTACCATGAGGCTCATCACCTTGAACTTCTGTGGCACATCAAATACATGTAGCAAGTTGATTGCATGGCCTCTGATCATCTTGTGATCTCCAGACTTGGGCAATAAGGTGTGCCTCAGTATCCAATTGATTGTTGGCAGCCTTGACAGAAGATAATGCATAGACCCAAACTTGAAAGTCTCAAGTGCCTCGTTTGGAATTTCCTTGTACATATTGGACATTGAGTTATGATCCATCTTTTTCTTGAAATAGACATCCAAGTCATCCTCATGCTCCTCTGGGGCATTGATGAGCTGTGCCCACTCAGCAACAGTAGATTGGTACCTCGTACCTTCAGACATCCATGTGATCCTACCATCTGGATAGAAGTGTGCTGTGGAGTAGAATTCCATGATAAGCTCCTCGTTCCACTTTGTGAGCTTCTGCCCAACAAAGTCTGCAAATCCACAAGCACCAAAGCTGTCATACACTCCAGGGTAGTGTTCCTCATTTTCCTTCATGTAGGTCCAGTCGACCCATCTCATGTCACAGACTATTGGCTTCTTATCAAGCAGGACTGTCTCATAGAAGTCCTGCTGTTCCTTGGTGTGAAATCTGTAATCCACAGCAGTCATTCTCCTTGAAGCATACGGATCTGCTTCTCTCCACTTCTTCAGTCCTGAGTCTCTCCTGAGCTTCATGTCCTCAGCCACAGGATGAGCATCACTATGGTATGGGATCTTGGGCTTGAGCTTTCTGAGCACTTGACCTTCTTCTTCTTTAGCAATGTCGGGGACTGGGGCCTTGTTCTTCTCAGCAGCTGGGGTGCTTCTTGTATTCCTCTTTGGCTTTGGCTTTGGAGCTGGCTTGGCCTTCGAAGCAGTTGACCCTGATCTTATGGCATCACCCATCAGCTTGGGTGCCTTAGGTGCTGGTGCAACAACCTCTTCTTCTTCATCCTCATCTTCCATGATGGAAGCCTTTCCAAGCACTCTGGCTACGGTCTTCTTGACCCTTTCCTTCCTCTTCTTTCCCTCAGCAACAACTGGCTCTATGGGAGTGGGTTTCTCAGTTGAAGCTCTGGCCTTTGACATAGGCTGCCTGCCTGCTGGCCTTTTGATCTTTAAGCCTGGCTTTCTGCCCTGTGCTGGCTCAACTCTCTTTGATGTGGCCTCTTCCTCTGCCACATAATCTTCATCCTCAGAATCTGAAGTTCTCTTCTTCCTCTGTCTGGTGGCAGCTTTTGGCAAATTGCTAGGAGTACTTCTGCTGCCATCATCTGAAGAACTTGAGGGACTAGTGCCCTCACTCATCTGCACTTGCTCTTCTGACATGTTCTGGCTATCACTCTGATCTGACATGATGAACAAGCTGACTGCTGACCCTGTGAATAGTTTATAGATGAGGTAGAATAGATGAGTCATCACAAAATGCAGAGATTTTGAAAAAGAATGATCCAAAAACTTAGTTTTAGTTTCCCACTGAAATCATCTCGGATCTACCGATTTTTAAACTCGGTGATACCGAAGTAGTTTTGGCGCCTAAACTAGTAAACTCGGTCAGACCGAGTCACAGTTCGGTGGCACCGAGACTGCTAGGGTTTCACAAAGTTCCAAAATCGGTCACACCGATAAGTAATTCTTGGTCAGACCGAGTCTCACTTGTGCAATGGCATGAGCCAAATCGGTGGGACCGAGTTTTTCAACTCGGTGGGTCCGAGATGGTTTCGGCGGAAACCTAACCCTAAAGTTTTCCAATCAAAACTAATCTATGAACGCATTGACTGGATAGGAGTGTTGCAATCGTGGCAAGAATCATGATGATCACAATGTGCTAAGAATCAGATTGGAGAATAGCACAAAGATCGAGTCCATACCCTAGTTCGGCGGAGACTCGCTACGGCGGCAACGGCGGGGTAGAATTCCCGTTGACGGCGACGGAGACCAGCGACTGGAGGCGGCTGGCGGCGAGGAGACGATCCGGAGACCACATTGGCAGAGCAGGCTATCGTGCGGGCGAAGGGGTTCGGAGAAAATTCCAAATTTTTGCCCGTGACTATATATAGCCCAACCCTGTCGGTGTGACCGAGTGGAACGACTCAGTGGCACCGAGATTCATAACTGCAAGCAGTTACTGAAACTCGGTGTGACCGAAAGGTTCAAATCGGTTGCACCGAGATCGAAAATCTAGATCAACTTAATGATCTCGATAGGACCGAAAGTGGGGTATCGGTCAGACCGAGAATCATAAAGAGGTTTTGGAAGTTTAAGTCTATGATGAATCGGGGACTCCGAGCGCTCCTCACACAGAGTGGTTCGAATCTGACTTGATCAAATTTTGTGATGTAGCATGAATAGAGTTTCAGGAGAGAAAAGCATAGATAGCTAGAGGAGGTTCTTAGGCATTCTTGTTCATCCACTTGGCAAAACGAAATAAAACCAAACAATCAAAACAACAAGTGGATGTCCTCGAATGAGTAAAATATGCAATCAGCATGCTCACACAATAAGATGGCAAATGATATATGTGACAAGGCATGCACAACCAATTCTAGCATCTATCAAGCAATTTGCGATGACAAGGTCATCTATATATGAGTATATTGACTTAGGAGTCAAGTGAGAACACTTGATCATAGGTCATACTCATCGTTTAAGCTCAAGTGGGGTTATCACTTTTACATAAAGCATTGTTGTGTTCACATATTTAGAGTTGCTTTAGCTCAAGTCTTAGAGTAAAGCTCTCCCTAGGTGTGATATCCCCCCTTAGAGGGATGAACTAACCTCGGGTTTTGTCGATGATGACTTCATGTAGATGTTGAAGATGTGGATGCTCAATGTTGATGTAGATCACTTGGAGCTATCCATTTGAGTGAATTGCACTTTCAATACCTACATGGGTTAGTCCCACAAGGAACAAACAAGGATATCCATAGACATAGAGTGATGCACACACAAGATGATGTCCATGAAAACTTTTAGGTTACCTTGTCCCTTGTCTTACCAACAAGAGGGTTTGTGACTCCTTGAACTAGTGCAAGATGTGGAAGTTGATTGCACTTGTTCTTGCCAAAATGATAAGAGTGAAGTATGTTAGCGGAGTCACCCTCAAGAACTCTCTAGTTCTTCTTCTTTTGGATCCACATCATCTTGATGGGAATCCTTGGAGTTGTAGTCGTACTTGATGAAGTGGAACTTGAAGTAGTCTTGGGAATCCACTTGACTAAGGTCTTAGGAGCTTCTTCAAATGCATCAATTTCCTCTTGAAGATTGTCCTTGCCTTTTTGCTTGTAGTCTTGTGGTGGAAGATCATCTTGAGCTTGCGTCCCCTTGAAAGAAGTATCATACTTCTCTTGTTGAGGAACAAACTTTGTCTTGGGGTATTGATCTTCTTCCCACTCAACTCCATTGGCATTGAACTTTAGTTCAAAACCAACACCTTGATTCTTCCGGTGCATTCCTTGCTTGCGCACAATTTCCTCGAATTGCTTACTCCCAGCAAGGCTTTTGTACACTCCTTTCTCTATAATTCCCTTCAATAAGCTATTTTCTTGCTCAAGTGTAACTTGGCTAAGAGAATCATTAGTGGAATCAAGAGAACTACTAGAAGCAACAATATTGGATTTAGCATGATCATTGTTACTGCTAGAGGAAGAATCTTTCTTGTTCTGTTACTAGACTTGACTTGAGGCATGTAAGTGGATAAGAGTAAACGCTTGGCAATGTAAGAAGAACTTTTCTTGCGGAGATCATCATTGATTGCTTTTAAGAACTCATGCTCTTGCTCAAGATTGAGTTTTTCAAAGCGTAATTTCTCATGAGCTCTTAAAAGTTCTCGATGATCTTCGAAGATAGTTTCATGAGCTAACTTAAGAGTGTTTAGTTCTTTAGTTAGAGCCTCAATCTTCTCCTTATCATTGTCATTCGTTTTATCTTGATTAGCATGATTAATTGACGTTTCATCATAGTATTCATCACTAGAGTTGTCAACAAGCAAATCATCACCTAACAAGTCATCTTCATCACTATTGAAATCAACATACTCGGGGTGTGTTACCTTAGGACCTTTGGCCATGAAGCACCTTCCAATTCCTTCATTTGGTGAGTCAAATATGTCGTAGGAGTTGGTTGACACAAGTGCTAGACCGGCAACACCTTCATCTTGAGTATCTTCAGAGTCGGAGTGATAGCTTCTCTCGGAGTGGCTGTCGGAGTCGGAGCCGGATACCCATTCACCAACATGAGCTTGATGTCTTCGTTTTGTGTAGCTCCTTGATGGTTTTTCCTTCCTTTCCGAATCCTTGCTTCTCCGTGAGTATCTTCATTCATAACGATCATCTCTACTCCTTCTCTCTCTTGGTGGTGATTCTTTGCTTCTTCTTTTTGGAGAATCTTCTCTTTTCTTGTAGGGAGCCGTACACTCATTGGAATAGTGTCCGGGTCTTCCACAACTGTAGAAGTTTCACTCTCGACTAGAAGATCTTTTGTCATTGTAGGACCTTGACTTGAAGCTTCTATCTTTGCTTCTACTCTTGTAGAACTTGTTGAAGTTCTTCACCATTAAGCTCAATTCTTCATTGAAGTTTTGTTTCTCACTTGATGATGTAGGGGCTTCACATGAGGCTTTGTAGGCACCACTTGATTTGTTGTGAAGTTCCTCTTTATCCTTAAGTGACATCTCATGATCAACAATTCTTCCAATCACCTCCGTTGGCTTGAGATCTTTGTAATTGGGCATCATTTGGATCAATGTGCACACGGTATCATATTTTCCATCCAAGGCTCTTAGAATCTTCTTGATGATGAATCTATCGGTCATCTCTTCACTTCCTAAGCCGGCAATCTCATTTGTGATGAGAGCAAGCCTAGAGTACATTTCAGCGACACCTTCACCATCCTTCATTTTGAACTTGTCAAGTTGACTTTGAAGCACATCCAACTTGGATTCCTTGACGGAGTCGGTACCTTCGTGCATATCAATCAAAGTGTCCCAAATTTCCTTTGCATTCTCAAGACGGCTGATTTTGTTGAATTCTTCAGGGCACAATCCGTTGAAGAGAATATCACAAGCTTGAGCATTGTATTGCAACATCTTCAACTCATCCGCGGTAGCTTCACGGTTTGGTTCTTTCCCATCAAAGAAGTCACCTTGCAAACCAACACACACAATAGCCCAAACGGCGGGGTTATGTCCAAGAATATGCATTTTCATTTTATGCTTTCAACTAGCAAAATTAGTACCATCAAAGTAAGGACCTCTACGGTGATAATTTCCCTCGCTAGACGCCATACTCTCCTAGGTTGTGAAACCAAGGCTATGACCACCAAAAGCTATGGAGATCAAAGCAAATGGAGACCAAAGCTCTGATACCACTTGTAGGATCGAAAGTATGTCTACAGGGGGGTGATTAGACTACTTGACCAAATAAAAACTTAACCTTTTTTCAATTTTAGTTCTTGGCAGATTTTAGCTATTGTAGGGCAAGTCAAGCAATCATCACACAATTCAAGCAAGCATGCAAAGAGTATATTGGCAGCGGAAAGTAAAGCATGCAACTTGCAAGAATGTAAAGGGAAGGGTTTGGAGAATTCAAACGCAATTGGAGACACAGATGTTTTTCCCGTGGTTCGGATAGGTGGTGCTATCCTACATCCACGTTGATGGAGACTTCAACCCACGAAGGGTAACGGTTGCGCGAGTCCACGGAGGGCTCCACCCACGAAGGGTAACGGTTGCGCGAGTCCACAAAGGGCTCCACCCACGAAGGGTCCACGAAGAAGCAACCACCCACAAAGGGTCCACGAAGAAGCAATCGCCCACACAGGACTTGCCTCACTAGCGGTAGATCTTCATGAAGTAGGCGATCTCCTTGCCCTTACAAACTCCTTGGTTCAACTCCACAATCTTGTCGGAGGCTCCCAAGTGACACCTAGCCAATCTAGGAGACACCACTCTCCAAGAAGTAACAAATGGTGTGTAGGTAATGAACTCCTTGCTCTTGTGCTTCAAGTGATAGTCTCCCCAACACTCAACTCTCTCTCATAGGATTTGGATTTTTTGGAAAGAAGATTTGAGTGGAAAGCAACTTGGGGAAGGCTAGAGATCAAGATTCATATGGTAGGAATGGAATATCTTGGCCTCAACACATGAGTAGGTGGTTCTCTCTCAGAACATATGAGTTGGAATTGTGTATGTGTTCTGATGGCTCTCTCCATGAATGAAGAGGAGGTGGAGGGGTATATATAGCCTCCAAACAAAATCCAACCGTTACACACAGTTTTCCAATCTCGGTGGGACCGAATCAGCAAACTCGTTCGGACCAAAAATGTAAACCTAGTGACCGTTAGAGATTTTCGGTGGGACTGACATGCAACTCGGTGGGACCGATATGGTTAGGGTTTGGGCATAACGTAATCTCGGTGAGACCGATTACACAAACTCGGTGAGACCGAATTTGGTAATTAGCTAACCAGAGAGTTGGTCAGGCAAACTCGGTGGGACCGATTTGCTCTTTCGGTGAGACCGAAAAGTTACAAAAAGGAAACACTGAATTTACATTGCAATCTCGGTGGGACCGATCCGCTCTTTCGGTGAGACCAAAAAGTTACGAAAGGGAAATAGAGAGTTTGCAATCCCATCTCGGTGAGACCGAGATCCCTATCGGTAGAACCGAATTGCTAGGGTTTGGCAGTGGCTTATGACAAGTGAAACTCGGTGGCGCCGGATAGGAAGAATCGGTATGACCGAGTTTGGCTTAGGGTTTAGGTCATATGTGGATATGGGAAAGTAGTTGAGGGTTTTGGAGCATATCATTAAGCACATGAAGCAAGAGGCTCATTAAGCAACACCTCATCCCTCCTTGATAGTATTGGCTTTTCCTAAAGACTCAATGTGATCTTGGATCACTAAAATATAAAATGAAGAGTCTTGAGCTTTTGAGCTTGAGCCAATCCTTTGTCCTTAGCATTTTGAGGGTTCCACTTTCACATCCATGCCATGACAATCATTGAGCTTTCCTGAAATAATCATCTTGGAATAGCATTAGCTCAATGAGCTATATGTTGTTATGAATTACCAAAACCACCTAGGGATAGTTGCACTTTCAGGTCCGAAACGCCAAAGTGCGTCGTTTATTTGATGCACCCACTTATGCACGCCGCCAAAATCGAGCGCTCGTGCCGCATTCTCTCTGCCGCGCCTCTTTTGCCCCATCTGCGCCGCCGCCGGCAAATTGACCTGATTGACGTCCGCGCCGGCACCTCCCTCACCCCTTCCTCCACCCGCGACCCCTCCTCCTCCGCCACCGCCGCAAACTTTAGCGCGGGGAGCTTTGGCTTCGCCTCTGCCGGTGCTCCTCCAAGCACCGGTATCGCGTGCGGCTTTTTCATGCCGCCACGAACGACCTCGGCGGCGGGTGGCGTCGCGCCGGCGCCCGCCATGAAGCCACGTGCCCCCCTCTTGAAGCTCCCAAATGCAGCGTGGGCGAAGAAGGGCAAGGTATCCGCGAAGAAGAACAAGGTGGCGGACGACTCCACTAAGCCATCGAGGAAGAAACTTGCAGGGCGTGCGACGGACGCGGCGGCTACCGAAGCGCCGGCGAGCTCAC
The DNA here is from genome assembly GCF_018294505.1 of Triticum aestivum. Classification (NCBI taxonomy): domain Eukaryota; kingdom Viridiplantae; phylum Streptophyta; class Magnoliopsida; order Poales; family Poaceae; genus Triticum; species Triticum aestivum. The sequence continues at coordinate 705,289,361 of NC_057806.1, forward strand.
TTGTTGAGCCGGCTGCTGCCGCACACAAGGTGTTCGATGAAATGCCCGCAAGGTATAAAATTTCTCCAACTTTTTGTTGTTGTTGTTTTTTGTGAATGCATACATATGGATAGCTTATTTGCTTCATTGTATATACTTTGTAGTTTCAACGATGAGGCATATATGTCAACTATGGGTGTTGGTTCCAACAATTCTCATTGGTCTCAAACTAATGACATGCATTTCGATGATCATGAGTTTGAGGTGGACGAGGATGGTGAGCCTATCATCGATGCACTAGAGATGCATATTGGCTCCGGGTGAAGGAACACTTTGATGTGCACAACAAAAGTGGAATCGACCGCTCCGGAAGATCTCTTAACTCCCGGTGGTCGTCAATCAACCGAGATTGTCAAAGGTGGGCGGCCGCACTTAAGGCGGTTGACAAGTTGAACCCAAGTGGCACTAATGATATAGATAGGGTAAGCGACATTTCTTCCATGTTCATCATGCTTCTTCTTGGTGTTTGTAGTGCTAACTTGTTTTTTTGTATGTAGCTCAATATTGCACAAAACTTGTTCAAAGGAGAGGAGAGGAAGACCAAGAAAGGGAAGATCAAGAAAGGGAGACCATTTACCTTGCCTCATTGCTATGAAGAATTTAAGGATGATGAGAAATGGAAGCCATGTGATGCTATCGATGATGATGTGAGTGCAGGAAATATGCCCTAGAGGCAATAATAAAGTTATTATTTATTTCCTTATATCATGATAAATGTTTATTATTCATGCTAGAATTGTATTAACCGGAAACATAATACATGTGTGAATATATAGACAAACAGAGTGTCACTAGTATGCCTCTACTTGACTAGCTCGTTAATCAAAGATGGTTATGTTTCCTGACCATGAACAAAGAGTTGTTATTTGATTAACGGGATCACATCATTAGGTGAATGATCTGATTGACATGACCCATTCCATTAACTTAGCACCCGATCGTTTAGTATGTTGCTATTTCTTTCTTCATAACTTATACATGTTCCTATGACTAAGCGATTATGCAACTCCCGTTTGCCGGAGGAACACTTTGTGTGCTACCAAACGTCACAACATAAATGGGTGATTATAAAGGAGCTCTACAGGTGTCTGCAAAGGTACATGTTGGGTTGGTGTATTTCGAGATTAGGATCTGTCACTCCGATTGTCGGAGAGGTATCTCTGGGCCCTCTCGGTAATGCACATCACTTAAGCCTTGCAAGCATTGCAACTAATGAGTTAGTTATGGGATGATGTATTACAGAACGAGTAAAGAGACTTGTCGGTAACGAGATTGAACTAGGTATAGGATACCGACGATCGAATCTCGGGCAAGTAACATACCGATGACAAAGGGAACAACGTATGTTGTTATGCGGTCTGACCGATAAAAGATCTTTGTAGAATATGTAGGAACCAATATGGGCATCCAGGTCCCGCTATTGGTTATTGACCGGAGACGTGTCTCGGTCATGTCTACATTGTTCTCGAACCCGTAGGGTCCGCACGCTTAAGGTTTCGATGATAGTTTATGCGTTTTGATGTACCGAAGGTTGTTCGGAGTCCCGGATGTGATCACGGACATGACGAGGAGTCTCGAAATGGTCGAGACATAAAGATTGATATATTGGAAGCCTATGTTTGGATATCGGAAGTGTTCCGGGTGAAATCGGGATTTTACCGGATTACCGGGAGGTTACCGGAACCCCCCCCCCCCGGGAGGTATATGGGCCTTAGTGGGCCTTAGTGGAAGAGAGGAGAGGTGGCCAGAGATGTGCCGCGCGCCCGTCCCCCCCTTGGTCCAAATAGGACAAGGAGAGGGGGCCGGCCCCCCCTTCCTCCTCTCTCTCCTCTTTCCCCCCCTCCGCGAATCCTATTCCAACTAGGAAAGGGGGGAGTCCTACTCCCTAGTAGGACTCCTCCTGGCGCACCTCCTCTTGGCCGCCCCCCCCCTTTGAACCTTTATATACGGAGGCAAGGGGCACCCCTAAGGACACAAGTTGATCCACGTGATCATATTCTTAGCCGTGTGCAGTGCCCCCTTCCACCATAATCCTCGATAATATTGTAGCGGTGCTTAGGCGAAGTCCTGCGACGGTAGTACATCAAGATCGTCACCACACCATCGTGCTGACGGAACTCTTCCCCGACACTTTGCTGGATCGGAGTCCGAGGATCGTCATCAAGCTGAACGTGTGCTAAAACTCGAAGGTGTCATAGTTTCGGTGCTTGATCGGTCGGGCCGTGAAGACGTACGACTACATCAACCAAGTTAACGCTTCCGTTGTCGATCTACAAGGGTATGTAGATCACACTCTCCCCTCTCGTTGCTATGCATCACCATGATCTTGCGTGTGCGTAGGAATTTTTTTGAAATTACTACGTTCCCCAACAGAGAGCAACAAACGCAAGCGAACTATTGATTTGGATGATGATGAGGAGAAGGCATCAAGTGATGACGGAAAGAGAAGCCCTATACAAAACTCGGTTTCATACTCCAAGCCAAAAAGACCGGATGGATGCAGAAAGACGCAAAAGAAAAGAAGAAGAGGAAAGGAGATGACGAGCTCAAAAATGCTATGGAAGCTATTGTGAAGGCAAGAAAGGAAGCGAACAAGGTGAGGGAGATGGCAAGGAGCCAAGATGCCGCGGCCGAGTAGAGGAGGGTGGCGGCCGAGGAGAGGAAGGTGGCCATGGAGGAGCGAGCTATGTTGTTGGAATGGGAGAAGTACTTGTTCTTCATGGACACATCTACTCTTGATGAGAAGCTAAAGGAGTACTTCAATCTTGCCCATGAAGAAGTCTTGGTCCAAAAAAGAGCCATGGTTGGCGGTGGCATGGACGGCATGGGTGGCGGTGGCATGGGTGGCGGTGGCATTGGCGGCATGGGAGGCGGTGGCATTGGTGGCATGGGTGGCTTCTGAGCTACCATAGGCGGCATGAGTGGCATGGGTGGCTTCGGAGCTACCATGGGAGGCATGAGCTTTGCGTATCTCATGGGAGGCATGGGAGCACCTTTGGGCGGCATGGGCAGAATGTCTTTCCGGTGTGCCTCATCACACACCTTTCATTGAAGATCTTGCCAACACCTTCCGAGCTCCACATGATGGTGCGGCATGCGATAATGAAGAGAAGGAGGAAGAATCGTCTTTGGATGAGGAAGATGAATCGGAGGAAGAGGAGCGAAGACGAGGATGAGGCATGATTGTTGAGATGTGTCATTCGTTTGTGTGAACTTTGTCATGAACTTCATTCAGATTTTGAACTTGGTTGGATGATGTTGTGGGCATGAATTTGAACTTTTATGTCATGAACTTGTTTGGGTGATGTCTTTGTTTTCATGTTTCAAATATCATCATCTCCAAAACGCAACATATGGCAAGCGTCGGCTGCTCGCACGCATTGCAGTTTGCAGCGCCTGCTGGAGCGGCTCGCGCGCGCTAAACTTTGCAGCGGCCGCTGGAGCAAGCGCACCATGCCGCACAAAAACTCACGAACAAGCGTGCTGCAAAAGCTTTTTTAGCGCGCCGCACGTAGCGAAGTTGTTGGAGATGCTCTAATAGTGTTGGAAGGAGATATTCTCCACCATTGGCGTCGAGATGGACATGCTGAGTTCCGTGTTGGCCCATACACCGAGCTTCAGTTGCTTAAGCACCGGAGTCACTATATCGATGCTCGAGAATTCCATGTATGCTCGGACATCAAGCTCCTGCAAAAACGTTGAGTGGATTGTGATGTTGCGTGTAGACTTACCAGCAATCACCTTGAGCACGCGTAGGCACGGGCAGCGGTTAATCAATGTCGGAAGGTCGATGATGCTGCATGCAGAGAGGGAAAACATCTCGAGCACAGAGAAGTTTTGTTCCAGCAACTGTGTAAAGCATATGTGGTGCAGGCTTAGCATGACCGATGTGGCACAGTGGAACCATGGCAAGTCTGCATTTATTAAGTTCCTGACACCATTGATGTGTTCGTTATACTTGGAGAAGATGAACTCCTGCAGTGAGATCCTCGCCACGGCGTGGATGAGGCAGGCGAAATGAGCCATATTGATAATGTCTTCCCAAGGTATGCTGATGTCGAGGAGAGACACCGTGAGACAGGGCCTCATCACATCGATCGAGAGGAGTACTGATTCAACCAAGGCGGAGTCCACAAGGCAGAAGGCGGCTGCGAGCACGAGTAGGCATGGGCAGCGGTCAAGCATGGCGCCAAGGTTGTCAATTTTTCCCTTGAGGCACAGACTCTTGAGCATGGTGAAATCGGCCACGGGTGTCGGCTTGATGCGCATGAATGCAGCGTCCAGCTCGATTGAGGTGGTGCGTCGAAAGCAAGGCAGCTCAATGTCCATTACAGGACATTCGGTAAACGACTGCAGGAGGATGAGGACTAGCTCTGCCGATGGGAACACCACGGCGTCACGCAGCAAGGCGTTAACATGTTTGGGGGCAGTCGCAGGGGGTTGGAAGCCGGATGTCGACGGTGGACACCTACGCTGGCGATGAGGCGGCGAAGCGGGCGAGTGCCGCCTTGACTGTGGTGGGGGCGACATCATGAAAGGCCAGACCCGTGTGAGCGAGATTGTGATAATCCCCAAGTGCAAGGAATCATCATAGCAATTTCCAAAGGTGGAAGTGATAAGTATGGAGTGTAGAACCCATAAGAAGCTAAAGGTAAGATCAATATTCTCTCAAGTCCTATCTGCCACTATTACGACTCTACGTACGCCGAACGTTTGCTTCCATCTAGAAACGAGAAATAAAACTACATTGTGGGTATGAAGAGGATGGCTTTGCATGATATCGGAGAACTAAAATATAAAAGTAGGTGGTGTTAACATAAAGTTAGAATATATTACTATATATTATAAATAGCGAGGGTGGAATAATGATGGATCGGTGTGCGGAATTATCCTAGGCTATTGTTAAAAAGATTGGTAGTCATTATTGCAATTTTATATGATGGAGAGGGATAAGCTAACATATTTCTCTTCTCGGATCATATGCACTTATGATTAGAACTCTAGCAAGCATCCGCAACTACTAAAGGTCATTAAGGTAAAACATAACCATAGCATTAAATCAGCAAGTCTCTTTTATCCCATACGCAACAACCCCCTTACTCGGGTCTAAACTTCTGTCACTCTAGCAACCCACTATAAGTGAATCATGAACGTATTGCAACACCCTACAGCGAGAATTCCTCACATGTGCGTGGCACGGAAGGTACCATATGACAGCACCAAAATGAAACATACAACTCAAACCAATCTAGATCATCAATCAACCCGAAAGAAAAAATAAATTTACTCAAAACATTATAGGATGGCAACACATTATTGGATCATAATATGTGGCATAAAACACCATGTTCGAGTAGGGGATTACAGCGGGGTGCGGGAGAGTGGACCGTGTAAAAGAGATGAGGATGGTGATGAAGATGGTGATGTTGATGAAGACGATTGCCGCGGTGATGGTTCCCCCGACGGCACTTCGACGCCACCAAGAGAGAGGAGGAGAGGTTCTCCCCCTTGTGCTTCCTCCTCCATGGCCTCCTCCTAGATGGAGAGAGGTTCTCCCTCTGGTCCTTGGCCTCCATGGCGATGATGGCCCCCTCCGAGATCCTCCTCCATGGCCTCCAGTGATGATGGCCCCCTCCGACAGGGTGTCAGAGAAGGCCTAGATTGATTTTTCGTGGCTACAGAGGCTTACGGCGGCGGAACCCCCGATCTCGTTTTTTTATGAGGATTTTGGATTTATAGGAGGTGTTGGCGCCATGGACAAGTCAAGGGGGTCCACGAGGCGACGACAAGATAGGTGGCGCACCCTAGGGGTGTGGGGGCGTCCCCCACCCGTGTGGTTACCCCGGGACTCCTCTCTGGTTTCTTTTCGCTCCAGTATTTTCTATATTTTCCAAAAATATTCTTCGTAAATTTTCAGCTCATTCTGAGAATTTTTATTTTTGCACAAAAATGACACCATGATAATTCTGTTGAAAACAACGTCAGTTCGGGTTAGTCCTAATCAAATCGTACCAAAACCATAAAAATTTATTATAAACATGCCATGAATACTTCATAAATTATAGATTGATCCAGAGGCCGTGCCACCGGCGCGAGAGGAGGCCGGTCCGCACAGCGGTGCAGATGCAGCGTAGGCCGGAGAGGACTAGGAGAAGCATCTCGTCGGGGAGGTCACTGATGAGGTCAGCTCCTCCGTCATGTCGGCGCCGACGCCGGGAGAGATCCCCATCATGCGGCGGCGAGCGCCTGAGGCGAGGACGCCCAGATCGTGATTTCATCCAAGGAAAACGAGAGAATTCCATACGTATATCCTGGAAAACGAACTCGTCCATTTTGCTCACATGATTTTATTTTCTTTCTTTTAGTCAATTGCAGCAGTATGGCTTGGCGCGTACGCGTCGTCGTACGTCGACTCGACTCGATGCGCACACATATATATGATAAACAAAAAAGTACAAGTTATGTAAAAATTGACATTAAACAACTGAAAAGATAAGACAGAAGAACATCTCTAAGCTTGAAAGCAACGCTCGTCACTTGCGTCTGGCACCACCGCAGCAGTCATCGAAGAAAAGAATAATAGATCACCTCCTCACCCGAGCTCTACGCGGCTACATCACTGATACGCAGCTTTGTGGACCTCCAAGATGACTCACCAAAAGTGAAGCTATTGCCGTTGAACGAATCATACCAGGACAACACTCCGGACATGCCATCGAACTCCAGATCTGGCACCCCACCACGACTAAGACGCCGTAGGAGGAAACCATACCTGCCATCCATGAGCCACGAACCCAGCACATGTTCCGTCTTTCAAATGTCGTCGATGCAGACCACAATCTGCATCCGCTCCTAGACTACCTCCCAAGCTTCGCACCAACGCTGGAGCAAACGCCGTCGCAATTGCGGAGCCCGAGGACACAGGTCCACCACGAGGATGATGCCGCCACCACGCCATCCTTGCTTGAATAGACTGGTTTCCAAATCAATCTCCAACTATAGGACCGATCGCCTCGTCAGGGAAGGATCCGAAGAATCTTTATTCTGCGTCATCATCGCCGCCGAAGCCAAGACAATGAACAACCTAAAAAATTAGACTACAAATGAGTAAAAAAGATCCACGCACATGGATCCGGCGGCCACCCTCACCACCGACGACTGAGGTCGCCGGCGGAGGGGAGCTGCCGAAGGACAGCACTGAAAGATGAGCTCTCCTGGCGGCGGCTAGGGTTCCAGCCGCCAGGGACGAGAGAAAACGCCTGTCACATAACATCGCAAAAACTCTGCTAGGCCAACAAACCATGCATGTACGTGCAAACATCGCAGTATGTTTTTGTTTTGAGAAATTCCGCTTAAATTCAAATCACGAAATAATACAAAGTTCTTGACATGTACAAGCACACTCTATCACATGCACATAGAACCATAAAAGTAGAGAGCGCCAAAAAATTACCAGTAAACCACGAAGATCTCCGCAGCTATGTGCCATCATTCATGAACCTTGCAAGAAGGCCCCCGCAACACAAGAATCTACAACCAGACCCATGCAAGTCATCATCTTCAACTACGGCATAATCGCTACTGCGTTGTTTCCCCTTTCCTCCGCACTGGCGCTGAAAAGACAAATCAAAATTCAACTTCAAACATCCATCCCAAGATCCATGATTCAACCTTTTTATGGTGATTATTTCATCTACTTGTAATACAAACCATCGGAAAACAAGTGGAGGAAGAGAATGGTTAGAAAGAAAGAGCATAACAGAAAGGGTAGGAAAATAAAAGGGTGGGAGAGAAACAACGTGAAATAACCTAAAAATGACATTGATGAATTGGTGTGAGCGGAAAAACCTTGACAAGTTTTATTCATTGGAGACAACGGCATGGTGTCCAGGACGTCCTAGTAAATGACTGAGATCAACTCTAGCGAGCGAGCGATCGATCGATCCTTGGGATTGATTGGCCCATCAAGAAGCGACCCCAACAAAATTAATTCATAACCGGAGGGGCCACTCCTCCCTCCACGCTAAATAGAATTAATAATTATGAGAAAAAGGTCTTAGCCATCGATCTGTATGGGTGGCTTGGATCGGCTCCAGCAAGGGGTCGATCCATGAGACAAGGGTATCAACCAATCAGCAAACAAAATTAAAGTGATGGTCCATGGGATGGGACACAGATATCAACCAATCATCAACAAGCACAAAGTCAAAATGGGATGTGTGGCCCAACCCAACAGTCAGGCAGCAAAAATCCTCAAACGCACGCCGCGTCACCTCCTTTTCTTCCATCTCTCCCATGCATCCTCCACCTTCCAGCGCCGCCACCACCCAATGCCGGCCTCCGCCCTCTCCCCAACCCCAACAACCAGCGCCGTTGTTTGTTCGTTCCTTCGTTCAACCTAGGCCACGCTCTCAAAATATAATTATTCTTACTGTAATAACCAAAACAATCTCAAAATACTAATAAATTCAAACTCTAAATAACCATAGATTAAACATAAATATATTTTTTAACAATTAAATGTTTCAAAAAATAATAAGTCTCCAAATACTAATAAATTCAAAAAATACCTTACTTTAATAACTAAAAGTCTCAAAATTCATTACAAGGGCTCAAAATAATAATAGATTGAAAATAAATATTCTTACTTTAATAAATAAATATCTTAAAAATCATTAAAAGGCTCAAAATAATAATTAATTCAAAATAAATATTGTTTCTTTAATAAATAAATGTTTCAAAAAAATAAAAAGTGTCATATTAATAATAAATTCAAAATAAATATTCTTAATTTAATAACAAAAGTCTCAAAAAATAAAATACAAGTCAGAACAATAAAATACTGCTATATAGGCAAAACAAGGGAGAGGATTTTTTGCGGAGAAAGGTAGTTAAATTGTTTGAGAAACAAGTGTGTGTATATAGGTGGGCTCACCAATTTGTGCCGTGTTAGAAAACGAACGCCGAAACTATCCTTATGAAGTTGTCATACCAAATATGCCAACGCCACCACTATTTGGGCGTTGGCTGAAAATGGGGCACCACAAACTTAAGTTTTGGCTAGCCATTTCTCTACTAGTGTAGTCAACCACTTGAAAATCATTGGGTACTGGTCACCTTTGATGTTTCTGCTAAAACGTGAGGACTAAATACATGAAATAAACTTGAAAAATATGAGTCCGCTGAATTGTTTCGTCGTTAATCACCAAAACCCTATTGGGATATATAAGGGCACACTAATAATATGCAAACACTTCACCAATACATGGCAACCATCATGATGATTTGAAAAAAATATCAAAGGCACTAAGAAACATTCAATGAAACTGTACAGGTAAGAGCATATTCCACATTAAGCATGGTATGAGACCCAACAAACATCTTGCATCCCCCTTATGGAAAAGATTCTTGTTGCACTCAAAACTTCATGTTTTTTGGAGAGAAACAAAGCTCACATGTTTTTAATCATTCTCATAGCTACTTTTCATGACCACCTTGCACCTAAGAGCATTGTGCCAATTTACCGGAGCTGAGATAAATGAAGGAGTTGACGAGAGGATGACAAAAACATATGATGTAAATACTCTTGGTGCAATCTCCAATGTCACTAGGATTAATATCATACATCATCCTGACAGTCGAAACAACAAGCATGAGATGAGATTGAGTAAAGAGCAAACAAATAGTTGAATCTCCCATACAAAAAACATTCAATGGAATATTACAGGTAATAGAAGTTCCACATTCAGCATGGTATGAGACCCATCACACAACTTGCATCCCCCATATGGAAAATATTCTTGCCACTCCCCAAAACATTTTTTTTAGGAAACAAACAAAGACCACATGATTTCAATCATGCTTGATAGCCTCCTTTTCATGATCACCTTACATCTGGGAGCATGGTACCAATTCCCCATTGCTAAGATAAATGAAGGAGTTAATGAAAGGATGACCAAAACAAATTTTGCAAATACTCTTGGCGCAATCTCCAATGTCACTTGGATTAATCTCATGAGTTAGCCTGATGGTCATTCTTGTAAGCATTGGAGCCCAACTTAGTATCATTGTCACCAAATCAATCTCATGATCCCCTCCTCTGAATTTGTAAATTTCCACTTCTTCAAGACGCGTCAAGGAGATACTATGGCTCCTCCAGTTCTTGGGCTCATTACAAGGACAATGTTTAATGCATTTTGACATCTAGGAAAATAAAAACGTTATAATGTATTTTAGCAAGTAGTATGTGTGTAACTATATAAGCAACATGGATAATTACCTCAGACCAGTTGCATAGTACAACCTTAAGCCTTTGTATACTAGTTTGAAGGTGATGCATCCCAAGGATACGCGAGACAAATGCTGCTAAAACATGTCCCTCTGCATTGAGATTTAGGGCCAATATTGTAAAGTTGGAAACTGGAAGTTTCTCCAACTCCCTAGCAAAGTTCAGCACTGGACCAGACTGATCCTGCAAAATAATATAATTATTTGGATTCTTGTATATCATGAAATTCTTATATTACTTTCGTAAGCACATCCAATAAATTGAAAAGGTTGGTCGTTTATAAGTAAGTTGCTGGATTTTTTAGTGAATTTAATCACTTATTTCACTGGCCTTATGATTGCATCTAGTTGATAGGAGGAATTTTGACGGGAACCATCAGTTGATAGGAGGAATTTAATCATATTTGAGGTCTTTAGTTGATAGGAGGAATTTTGACGGGAACCATCAGTTTCTGCTGGTGGCATCTTGGTTGGAGTAGATGTAGGTATCTTTGATGTGATTAAATGGGGCATTGCTCAATTCTATATGTGTCATGCACCCTTAAGATGAAAAGCAAGAGAATACAATTTATAGTGGTTATTGTTTATGGATCCCCTTGTGCAAAGTGTAATTTCTCTCCTAGCTTCATTCATTATTTATAGATATTCAAACTCCTACTCTAATTGGGGGTGACTTTTGACCTGGTTAGAGTTAATCATATAAGAGCAATGGGGTCATCAACCATAGATGGAGAGATAACTTCAATACTTGGGTAGTGGATATATGGACTTCACTAGAAATTAAGCTTTCCTCTAGGAAATATACTTGCGCTAATAACCAGGTTGACATTATTATGTCCACTATAGATAGGATGTTTGGTGATACTGACCTAGATATTACCTTTAGATTATTTTAATGCCCTTCCAAGAATGGGAAGTGACCACACTCCCATAGTATGGGATTCTGGTATTAGAAAATAAGCTAGAACTACAAGCTATAAATTTGAGAACATGTGTCTCCTTAGGGAAGATATTAAAGATCTAGTAGAGAAACTATGGAATATTACTTCCCTAGGTGGGTCATCCATTGAGTTGTGGCAAGAGAAAATATGAAAACTTGGAAAGACTACAGAAGGGTGGAGTGCCAATACACAGGTTGAGTTGAGAAACCTCAAGAAGACAATTATGGAGGATTATTATAAATTGGTTATTAAATCGGAAATTGTTGAGATCTTTGGGGCAAGAACAAATAGAATGAAAGAGATTCACCTATAAATGAAAACCACAGGTTGAAAAAGGAGACCAAAGCTCAGGAGAGGTCTAGGGCTAGAGAATTAAAGAGGGTGTTAGGAACACTCCATATTTTCATGCAGTGGCCAACCATAGAAGGAGGAAAACATTAATTCACTCTTTGGATGGCCCTGATGGCCCTGTCACTGAAATTTTAGACCTCCTCGACCTAGCTATTAATTTTAATAAAGATATTTTCAAAGCCAAGGGTAGAAAATGATTTACTCTCAATCAACATTTCATCACTATAGAAGAGAGAGCATATAATGCTACAAACGATTTGCTGCAATCCCTTTTATTGTGGAGGAAATCAAAAAAGAAGTGTTTGATTCTTATGCTGATGGGCTCCACGACTTGAATGGCTACCTTTCTTTTTCTATGAATAGTTTTTGGATCTAATCAATTATGATATATAGGTTGAATTTGCTTTTCTAGCTTTCATTCCGAAGGATGTTGATGTCACTTCCATGAGGAAGTTCAGGCCCATTAGTTTACTCAGTTGTAGTGTAAAAGAATATTATTAAGGTTTTAACTAATAGTATTAGTGATACGTTACAAAGACGCATATGCAGTAATCACTCTACCTTTCTTAAAGGTATATTCATATTCGAAAGTGTGGTGACTACACATGAAGTGTTGCGTTTTTTACATTCCAGTAATGAGGAAGGGCTAGTTTTCAAACTAGATTAGAAGGCAATTGATTTTATTAACCTAGATTTAGTACCTGGATTAATAAATTTTAGAGGCTTTGGTGATGAATGGGTATCCTGGATACATGCTATTACTAGGGTTGGGTTTGTAGGAGTGAATATTAATGGTTGTGGCCTTGTGATTTATTCACCACCGGTCTGGGCGTCAGACAAGGGGAACCCCTTTCACCTCTCCTCTTCAATATAGTAGTAGATTTGCTACCTATGATGCTTGCTAAAGTTGTCTTTAGTGATTTGATTATTGGTTTGTGCCTTGCAATGTTCCATGGAGGGTTCGTGTGCCTCCAATATGTTGATGCCACAATCCTTTTCCTAGAAAAGGATCTGGACAAAACCATAAAATTGAAAATGGTGATGTACTTCTTTGAACATATCTTTTGCATGAAAATTAACTACGGCAAAAGTGCACTAATTCCGATAAACATTTCTGAAGAGGACACCACGGAATATGCAGAAGCTTTAGGTTGCAAAAAAACAACGTCCCTACTAAATACTTAAGAATCCCTCTTCGTTATGATAAATTGTGGAGAGAAGGCATTCTACCCTTGATGGACAACATTATTGTGAGAATAGTTGGCTGGAGAGGAAAGCTGCTCTCTTACAATGGAAGATTAATATTAATTCATGCTTGCCTACCTACTAGCCATATATACCTTTTATCAATTTTCCTGATTCTGAGTTAATCAATACACATATGACTCATTGTCTGTCGAATGACTTTGAAGGTCTTAGGAAACTGCATTTAGCTAACTGGAGACTTTTCTATAGGAAGAAAGAGTTTGGTGGTTCAGGTATCCCCAATCTCCAAGAGATCAACCTATGCCTGCTAGGATCATGGATCAAGAGATAATATGAAGGAAATGCGAAGTGGAAAGCCACCAAAAGCACATATCCTAAATATCATCCAACTAATAAAAAATTATGTGAGAAAAAAATCCAGGTAATTCAAAAATAATAAAACACGTGAAAATATAGGTTGAACAAGAGACATACCTGCGCAGATATTTGCAAACATAGGACATGGACACGAGGAGGCTGGGAACATGCATCTTTACCTTCCTTGGTGAGCCCTTCATCTTTGTATTTGTAGTTCTCTATCGTATCGACCCTCAGGCTCTGAAGTGACCAAAAACCAAACATAAGGGCCAACTTTTTGTATGAAAACCAATAGGAGACCTTCTCCACCATTGGCGCCCAGATGGACACGTTGATGTCCGAGGCCGCATCAACATTGAGCTTCAGTTGCATAAGCAGTGGAGTCTCGATGTCGATACCCTCACATTGCCCTTCATCGACACTAAGCTCAAGCTCCTGCAACGATGTTGAGCGGATTGTAACGTCTTGTGCAGATCTATCTGTGTTCACCTTGAGCACGCGTAGGCGTGGACAACGTGCAACCATGGTATCAAGATCGATGATGGTGCAACGGTAGTGTTGAAGGGACAACCTCTCAAGTGCCAAGAATTTATCTTCCGTCACATGTGTGAAGCAGACGGAGCACAAGCACATCTCGATCGACTTCGTGCGGGGAAAGCACGGGAGCTCGGCAGTAAAATATTTGTTGAAGCTATTAACAAGGACCAGCTCTTGTGGAGAGACCCTTGCCGCACCATGGAGAAGGGAGGCAAATTGAGCTCCATCAGTAGTGTGGCCCCCATTATAGAACTCGAGTTCGATGCGTAAGAGGGACACCGTGAGTCCGAGCGCCACAGCAGCTTCTAGTGCGGTGAGCGACTCTTCGAGCAAGACATGCGAGACCCCACGGAAGGTGACCCTGAGCACGCGCAGGCGCGGGCACTTGTTGAGACATGCGCCAATGTCGACAATGTTTCCGGAGAGAGAGAGAGCCTCTCGAGCGCAGGAAGGATCTGGTTGTCCGGCGGCTGGATCCGGAGGAAGTATGTGTCCAGCTCGATGGAGGTGGCGCGGAGGAAGCAAGGCATGGCGTTTTCGACGCGACGGCCAGGCTTGCTTATAGAAGACCGGGGGAGCACGAAGATGAGCTCCTCCGGCGAGAGCCGCACGGCCTTGCGCAACAACTTCTTGGCAAGCGCATCGTCGTGCCTGGCAGCCTCCAGTGGCACACTCCTCGCGAGGCGGATGTCGAGGGCGGAGATGGACATACCTGCACGGAGACGCGCGACGCGGGTGAGCGCCGCCTGGACCTTGCTGGCCGAGACGTCGTGGAAGATGAGCCTGGGGAGATGGATCCAGAGGTTGCGCCACCGGCGCGCGAGGACACCGGTGCGTGCGGCGGCACGAGCGCAGCCGAGGCGCGTGAGGATCTGGAGGAGCATGTCGTCCGGGAGCGTGCTGATGAGGTCATCTCCTCCCGTACAACCCTGTGCCGGCGGTGGGGGGTGCCTAATGCGGCGGCGGGATGGGAGGACCTCCATTTGGGATTCGGGAGGGACGGGAAACTAGAACCCTAGAAGGCATCCCCGCGTGGATATATAATAGCGGCCCATCCGTCACACAGCCCAGTCCCATTGCGGCCCCACGAAGCAATAATATCCACCTTCCCTTCTTTTAACGGATATATAATAGGCAAGAAATCCTCAAAAGAGTAAACTAAAATAATAGGAAACATATTTATTGCATCCCCTGCATCGTGTATCCATTGCGTTCTCCACCAAACAATCTAAATCGTGTGCTTCGTAACACGTTGAATATTTGCATTTAGCCACCCGCTTATGGACTAAACAACCATCCTTTTATGCAAACATGTCCTCGAACCCTAGTCTACGGTCCCCAACCCAAGACTCAACTGCTGTATCTACCCTAAATCGTGGGCTCATGGTCTCGTTATTGCCTCGCCAAATCCCCTTTTGCTCGGAAGCCTAAATCTTAATCGGAAGGCCGGCGACGGCAACTAGGGCTCGGACGACCCCCTTGAAGGTCTCTCGTGATGGCAATGTCGACCTTGGCTCGACGATAGGCCGGACAGGGGCAACAACGACCGCGACGGTGAAACCATGACATTATTCTAATGAATTATTTTTTAAAGAAAAAGGTGGATATACCCTTGAACTCTGTATTTGACCGATGCATGCAGCCATTTTATTAACTATTTACAATGACCTTATAAAGTAATACATCAGTAAGCCTGAAGCCACCATTTGGCAACAATTGTCGCTACTCCTATCCCTTGATAAAGGGGTGCCGAATGTTCGAGTCTAATATCAAACAGACATCGCCCCTAAGCCTAACATCTAAAACCAGATGCCCTAGCCCAGCCACAATACCGGGACTAGGTCACACACCGGTCTCGCGCACTCTTTGAGGCCGCTGCCGCCGTGTTTCACGGATCTATCTCCAGAGCAGGTACCGACACATCGACCTTGCCAGGCCTGTCGTCGACGCCACCATGGCGCTAGACAACGCCACCATCCTGCATGTATCCATCCACATGCGCTCATCGGTGAAACTCCGCAGCGCCATGCTGTCGTGATCCGTTGTCGGCCTTGCGGTAGATGTAACACCGCTCCTCCTCTTGCCCCCCCCCCCCCCATCCACTCCTACTTCAAAACGATGCCCAAGGAGGGAGAACGACACCGAAGGCGCCTTCATCGTCCGATTCGGTACACCCAGATCTAGGGTTTTCCCTGGAACATCCCAATCGAGTGGACGTGACCTGCAACGACGATGCCTCGAGAAGAAAATGACATCAGAGACACCGCCATCGTCCGCCAAGACCGCAGTCAAGCACGATTTTCACCGGCAGCCACGTCATCCTGATCTCGCGGCTGGCTGGAACCACGCGGAGCCTCTCCATGAAGATGTATGCCGCCGTTGGTACTCCGGCAGAGATCCTCCAGCCCCTCACTGGACCCCTCATCACGCCGCCGGCCATCCACATGAGGAACCGACGACATATCTAGGCGGGATCTAGATCCGCGACCGCCACCATGCCCACCATTGCCAGAGAACCTGCCCGTTCCCGGAGGCCATGGGCTAGCACCGCCGCCACATGACCAGCGATGCCGCCATGGCCACCGCGCGCACGACCATCGACAGAACACCGGGCGCAGCCGCTACCTCCACCATGGCCCCCACGCGTTGGCGCCGCACGAGATCTAGCAGCAACACCAACCCAACGCCCGCTCAGGATAGGATCCGGCCAGATCCATCCCATCCTCGCAGTGCCGAGCACGAGCCGCTGCAGATCCGCGACCTACCACTGGAGCCATATCTGGACAGAAGGACCTCCCCGCCGCCCCTGTCCTTGGCAGCCACGCAGCTTTGCCCGCTGCAGCCTCGGGAGGCGACGAGAGGAACGAGAGGATTTGAGGTGCGGGGCGAGAGGAACTTTAGGAACGAGACGTGCGAGAGGAAGTGCGGAGCCACATGCAAGCTTTATTCCGATGAATTACTGACGTCCTCCTCAACGCCCTCACGTGACAGTGAAGACTTGTCGGAAGATGTAGGCTATAGCCGATGGATTAGCTCGTATGAGTGAACTGAGATGCTTCTGTTCATTTCTGAATGGTTTGGAAATCTTTAGGTGATGTTAGATTTTGCTTGATCATATCTGAAATATAGGTTCAACTTCTGCTGTGTATTTCTCTTGGCATTTGGCAATAAATTCAACAAAGATTTTTATAATTTTTATTACGAGAAGGATTATGAATGTCTTTGTTCAATCTTCAAAATGGTAACCATTATATATTCTTTACAGTATACTGGTAACTGTATTGTGTTATTGTCTAATTCAGTCCTTAGAATAAACGTTGCAACTGCAAGCATTCTCATCATCTAAACTTCTGAAATGCAGCAACATACTTGATCATCCAGGGTGCCGTAAAGTGTCTACAGAGATGCCTGATATACTGACACTAACCCACTACACATCCTTACATACAAATCAGAATTTTAAGCATGTTTCCATAGTTGGTAGAAAAACCTGAAGTACATAAAGATCAGGTTCCTGATACAAAAAGCTGTCCAAACAAAGAATGATTTTATCTATGTTATCATGTACACTTTGTTGGGGGATATCCTTTTTTGTAAGTACACTTTGATGTACCGAATTCATGTAATGGATGAGAATTTGTGTTATGTCAAATTAAATTCGACCTGATTTCTGACAAGTAGATGCTTATGAAATTTCTGAACAGATTTAAGCATGATTAAATTTCTAGTTTATCAGTAAATTGTAATGCTGTGTAGTGGCAATGTTTGTTGCCTCTTTATTTTTAGCCAGAATTTGTGTCATGTTTGTTGCCTCTTTATTTTTAGCCAGACACTGAAGTTTGTAGATGTTCAGGAAACATATGACAGTGACTTTTGCCTGTAGCTTTGATCTCAAAACTGGGCATAACCATCCCAGGCCACTTCTGTAGTTTAAAAGTTTTACTGAACAATATATGGTTTGACCACATGACTGAGAAGGTCACTTATGCAGTTATGCTTCCAACACACGAACTGAATTAGTCACTGATTTTTTTGGCAATAGCAAAGATAATACTTCTTGCCAAATGCAAAGCAAACTAACACGGAAAAATTCAACCAAAAGCCTCTGATCTGAACAAGACATTGTCATACGAGAGGCTACAGCTGAAGGATCGCGGTCAGGGAAGGCTATCCAAGGGGGGTGGCGCCTCATCTGAGACGCTTCGTCACTGCCACAGAACGTTGTCAGTTCGTCATGGCTTCGCCGCCAAGACGACCATCCGGGGGTTAGTCGCCGTCGCCCGTCGGGTACCCGTTTTCGCTGTGCTACTTGCAGGACTTCGAGGGAATCGTCCAGGCCATGGGGATCTTGGATCAGAGGCTTTAGGGGGGTTTTTGCGAACGAAAAATGCATGTTAAGTTACAAAGCGGGCGGGTAAGTGTATATATTTATTTGACTGCACGTGAGGCCCCGGATTTGCTTGACTGCGTGTGAGGAGGCCGGTGCGCGCGGCAGTGTGGAGGCAGCGTAGGCGCATCAGCAGCAGGAGGAGGATGTCGTTAGGGAGGACGCTGATGGGGAAGCCATCTCGTGTAGCACGCCGGCGGCGAGCTCAATTCTGCGGCGACGCTCTGATTTGGTTTCCATGGACCCCAGGGCTTACTGAAGTGCAACGCAGTGCACCCTGAACTTCTAAATGCCTACAGAGATCGGCCCAATTAACAAACCCCAGGCCAATCACTGGCCAATGCCTCCCTACAGTATAGCCCACACACATAGAAAGCAACAGCTAGCCGATGGATGTTCTAAAAAAACAAGAACCGATGGAAGTTTGTTGATCTGATAAGAAAATCTGATAAACAACATCTTATTCCACTACTAAGCTCAACATTACGGTATGTGTTTACAGCTAAATTTTATCTATGAAAACCAAATAAAGATAAATCGATCCATCAGATTGGCCGAAAAGCGTGACAGTGGCCAAACTAGCGGAGCAGATCGAAATAATATGAAAGGCACTGACATAGCTTTACAGAATCTTGAAGAAACAATGTAGGACTACGTTCAAAAAGAATATGTAGGGTATAAGATTAAAAATATAGCTGCATCTCTCGCAGAAAACATTGCTGTGGAATCTAGGAGCATGCTAACCATGGGCACGCCGAACCGGTTCACCGGAGTAGAAATAAGCATAGCAATCCATGGAAGGATACGCTAAAAAAATATTGTAAATTTTTCTGATGCTGCCTCGAAAGTTCTCTCTATTAACCCCTTTTGCCAACTTCACAGTCATTGTTCTAAGCATTGGAGTACATCCACATATCAATGTCAACAAATCAAGCTGGCAATGCTCTCCTTTGAAGCCACATATTTCAACTTCATTCAGATGAGGCATTGAGATAGTTTGGATTATGCGGTTCTTAGGTTCGTCGCAAGGACAATTTCCGCATGTTGTTCTCTCCTGGAACAAATGGAAAAAGTGTTACAACGCATCTTTTTATGCTATACCCCCTTGGTATTTATTTACTCCGCATAATATTTTTTTACCTAAGTCAAAATTTATATAGTTTGACCAAGTTTATCGAAAACAATTTAAAACTTGACAATAAAAAAATTATATATATAGGTATGAAAATATAAATAATGAGATACTAATGGTATTGACTTGGTATAAGTGGGTGTTAATTTTTTTTGGTATACACTTGATCAAAGTTTAGAAAGTTTGACCCGATATTCAAAACTAATATGCGAAGTAAATAAAAACAGAGGGAGTACTAAAACTGGGACCTTCTCTCAAGAAGGTACCGCCTTGAGAAATTTCAAGCAATGAACAAGTACAGTATGCATGTAAGAGATACAACAAGGAGCGTGAAGAATTACCCCATAGTAATAATATAGGTTGACCTTAAGCCTTTGTATAGCGGTTTGAACATGATGCGTCTCGAGGAGGCGTGACACGAGTCCTCCCGAAACATGCTCCATTGTTGTGAGATGTAGCTCCAGCACAGAGAAGTTCATAAATAGAAGTTTATCCATCTCCTGCGTAAAGTCTAGCTGTGCACCTATATGACCCTGAAAAACAGTTTGATATATTATATCATAAAAACTCACTAGCTTTAATTGAAATTTAGAGCGTCAAATCATTTGATTGATTAGGAAAAGATATTGAACCTACACAGGCAGACATGTGCAAATCAGGACATGAACAGAAGGTAGATGTCCTTTCCCGTTGTTAGTGGGTAACGTCTCCAGCCTTATTCCTTCAGGCAAGGAACAATCAAATACAAGAGGGAATCCTGTGTAATGGCGCTGGAAGGAGATATTCTCCACCATTGGCGTCGAGATGGACATGTTGAGCTCCGTGTTGGCCCGTACACGGAGCTTCAGTTGCTTAAGCACCGGAGTCACTATATCGATGCTCGAGCACAGTGGCGGAGCTAGATGCAGACTACGCCTGGGGCTGTGCTATGTTGAGTGATAAACTTCTATGATTTTCTATGCTTTGCATGAAGAAATTACAAAGGAAGTTGTTTCTAGGCCTGGGGCTATAGCCCTAGCTGCCCCAGGCCTGTCTCCGCCACTGCTCGAGCATTCCATGAATGCCCGGACATCAAGCTCCTGCAAAGACGTTGAGCGGATTGTGATGTTGCGTGTAGACTTACCAGCAATCACCTTGAGCACGCGCAGGCGCGGGCAGCGGGTAATCAATGTTGGAAGGTTGATGATGCTGCAGGCAGAGAGGGACAACATCTCGAGTGTAGAGAAGTTTTGATCCGGCAGCCGCGTAAAGCATATGTTGTGCAGGCTTAGCACGACCGATGTGGCACGGTGGAACCATGGCAGGTGTGCATTGATTATGTTCCTGACACCATTGATGTGTTGGTTATAGTTGGAGAAGATGAACTCCTGCGGTGAGATCCTCGCTGCGGCATGGATGAGGGAGGCGAAACGAGCCGCATTGATAATGTCTTTCCGAGGTATGCTGATGTCGAGGAGAGACACCATGAGATGGGGCCTCATCACCTGGATCCAGGCGAGTGCTGATTCGACCAAGGCAGAATCCAGAAGGCGGAAGGCGACTGCGAGCACGCGTAGGCATGGGCAGCGGTCAAGCACGGCGCCAAGGTTGACGATTTTTCCCTCGAGGGACAGCCTCTCGAGCGCGGTGAATTCGGCCATGGGCATCGGCTTGATGTGCATGAACGCGGCGTCCAGCTCGATTGAGGTGGTGCCTCGGAAGCAAGGCAGCTCAATGTCCATGAAAGGGCATTCCGTAAACGACTCCGGGAGGATGACAACCAGCTCCGTCGGTGAGAACACCATGGCGTCACGTAGCAAGGCGTTAACTTGTTTGGGGCAGTCGCAGGGGCTTGGAAGGCGGATGTCGATGTCGACGGTGGACACCGACGCTGGCGGTGAGGCGGCGAAGCGGGCGAGCGCCGCCTTGACTGTGGTTGGGGCGACATCATGAAAGACCAGACCCGTGTGAGCGAGACTGGTCCAGAGGCCGCGCCACCGGCGCGAGAGGAGACCGGTACGTACGGTGGTGCGGATGCAGCTTAGGCCGGCGAGGACTAGGAGAAGCATCTCGTCGGGGAGGTCACTGATGAGGTCAGTGCCTCCGCCGTGACCGCGCTGGCGCCGGAAGCGATCCCCATCCGGCGGCGGCGAGCGTCTGAGGCGACGACGCCCCGATCCCGATTCCATCCGAGGAGAACGAGAGAACGCCGTATCCTGGAAAACGAGAGCCCAGCAACTCGTCCATTAATAAATGTCCAGGGCAGTGTGGCCCGTACGGTGAAGTCCATAAGAAATGGCCCATAATCCCACCTCTTCCATTCAAGTTTCTAAAAAAAACTGTTTGGTTCACGTTCTTTCTTTTTGGGTAAAACTTTCAACCTATTCATCATCAATCCTTTTTTTAACATCATAAACTTTATTCCTCAAACAATTGACATATCATTTATAATATGGAAAGAATAAAGTCAGGGATAGTAGAGTCCCAGAGTTCAGACGAACTAGAAACAAAGGAAGTTTGGCTAAGCTTTCAGCAACCACATTAGCTTCTCTACAACAATAACTGTAGTCAATACTAGCGAGCTGAATACATTCTGCTATTACTGCCACATCAGGACTCATATAATCATGTGCTCGTGTAACAGCCTCCACCGTAAGTATGCTATCTGATTCGATGTATACCTTATTGCATTAGATTCTCCCTGCTAGGTATAGGCCATTCCGAATAGCACTCGGCTCTGCTGATTCTGCACTGCGAACATGGGGTAGAACCCAAGTTGTTGCCGAAATAAAATTTCCTTTATGGTCTCTCGCCACCGCTCCACTCGAACCTGAGTGTTTCCTCACAAAATGATGCATCCACATTAATCTTCACAGTACCTTCGATCAGTTTCCTTACTATATGTTTTGGTGTTGCAGCCCTGACGAAGTTTGTTGGCAAAACTTTGATTGAAACAGCCGAGCAATCTGGCTCCTATATCATCTCTCCCCTGCCTACTTGGCGACGCTGGCACCATGTGAACCACATAGCAATAAGGATTAGTTCAGCCGGTGGGGATGTCACCAATGGATGATCATTTTTCAACATGATTTCTAACATAACAGATCCCGACCTGTCTTGCACTACTACCTCATCTATAGCAAATTTTAGCCCAAGCTCGGGCTAAACCTTGCGTGCCCCCGAGGATAGCAGAAAAGAACATGTTGAATGTCATCAATCTCAGTCTTGCAAAATGGACATTGCCAAAGGACTGGAATGTGTCTTCTATCCGGTTAAGACTCCCATGCATGGTAGTACACCCCTGAGCACCTTCCACCCGAAGTGTTTTATTTTCTATGGAGTACGTAGTTGCCAAAGTTGTTTCGATGTGGAGTTCAACTGAATGCTACCTTGTCCATCTGACCTGGCAATTTGGCTCCCAAACTAATGATTAAATGTCGCATGGACCGAACCGGGAAGGTTCCTGACCTTGTATACTGTCACGCCACAAAATCTTCCACGGCCTCCGTCCGGAGTGGAATTTGAATTATTTTTGCAACATCAACCAGTGGGAAGACAGACCGAATAAGGTCCAGATCCACTGTCCCGTGTGAGGGTCTATAATTAATTTCCTCCACTAGTGTTAACATTGTCCCTGCTCTAGGTGTTATAACCTTTCTTGATGCACTATAAGGAATCCAATGATCAACACAACAATGCTATGTCAGCACAACAGTGCTATTTAACTCTGCCATTTATCATTGTTGTGTCAGTATTGAAGCCCCTAAATTTCTCTTAATATTTAATTCAAGTCTGGAACAAATGGATAGGCATGGCCTACTTTCTAGAAATAGAGAAACACAATAAGGGGGTATAGAGCGATAAAAGGTAAAGGTAGCTTTAGAATCTATAGTAGTCCTAATCAACTCCAAACACCCAACACCAGCGAACATTTTGACCAAACTACTTGTATAATCAGTACCACTGATAGCTTTGTCCTTAGATCCTGAACCTTCTGAAAAAGCTCAAATTCCAGATAAGAATGTTGTATCTGGGTATGATATTTACGATGGAATTCCTGTAAAATGTTGATCTGCTCCAGTAAAGCTAACGGTAGCTACACCTAAACATCATGCACTAAAATGAAATATCTAAGGTATAATATATACGGCACCACATAAAGAAAAGAGTGCAGCCGCTAGCTAGAAAAAAGTGGACAAACCTCCATACATGCACTAAAAGTACTTTATGTGAGGGAGAATATTGCTTACTTGTGTATGTGAGATTTAGGAATGCAACCAATGGTTGTGAGCCATGCCAACTCACCTAAAATTGAAGTAGCCTGCTCAAAAGAAAAGTGGGAAAGTCAACATACATATAATTAAGAGAACAGTTGTCCTGCCCAAGTGTGACTTTCCAAAAATCCCAGCCAATTCATGAAGCCAAGACAAGATCTTTACATATCCACCGATTTTGCAATCAAAAGCATCAACTTCTCCTGTGTGCAAGCATCATATCTTAGGCAATGCCGTTAGAATTTCTTGAACTATTTTGCTCCCTCTGGAGTCTGGACACGACCACATGTTTCTCCCTCGTGCTTCATCGGACTATCCAATTGATGGTTCATTCTATGCAATACCCAGATTCATTTGCTTGCTATAGAGTATGTGAGATTCATTTGCTTGCTGGTCCTTTGAGCTAGCTTCCTACACTCAACTAGCCGCTGGAAGTTGAGGTAAAGAAAAACCTTATCAAAGTACCCTGGCTTAGTGGCGAGGGCCTCACTGACAGTGGCAGCGGTGTTGGAAATATGCCCTAGAGGCAATAATAAAAGCATTATTATTATATTTCCTTGTTCATGATAATTGTCTTTATTCATGCTATAATTGTGTTATCCGGAAATCGTAATACATGTGTGAATAATAGACACCAACATGTCCCTAGTAAGCCTCTAGTTGACTAGCTCGTTGATCAACAGATAGTCATGGTTTCCTGACTATGGACATTGGATGTCATTGATAACCAGATCACATCATTAGGAGAATGATGTGATGGACAAGACCCAATCCTAAACATAGCACAAGATCGTATAGTTCATTTGCTAGAGTTTTCCAATGTCAAGTATCTTTTCCTTAGACCATGAGATCGTGTAACTCCCGGATACCGTAGGAGTGCTTTGGGTGTACCAAACGTCACAACGTAACTGGGTGACTATAAACGTATACTACGGGTATCTCCGAAAGTGTCTGTTGGGTTGACACTGATCAAGACTGGGATTTGTCACTCCGTATGACGGAGAGGTATCACTGGGCCCACTCGGTAAATGCATCATCATTATGAGCTCAAAGTGACCAAGTGTCTGGTCATGGGATCATGCATTACGGTACGAGTAAAGTGACTTGCCGGTAACGAGATTGAATGAGGTATTGGGATACCGACGATCGAATCTCGGGCAAGTAACATACCGATTGACAAAGGGAATTGTATACGGGATTAATTGAATCCTCGACATCGTGGTTCATCCGATGAGATCATCGAGGAGCATGTGGGAGCCAACATGGGTATCCAGATCCCGCTGTTGGTTATTGACCGGAGAATGATCTCAGTCATGTCTGCATGTCTCCCGAACCCGTAGGGTCTACACACTTAAGGTTCGGTGACGCTAGGGTTGTAGGGATATGTATATGCAGTAACCCGAATGTTGTTCGAAGTCCCGGATGAGATCCCGGACGTCACGAGGAGTTTCGGAATGGTCCGGAGGTAAATAATTATATATAGGAAGTGCAATTTCGGGCATCAGGACAAGTTTCGGGGTCACCGGTATTGTACCGGGACCACCGGAAGGGTCCCGGGGGTTCACCGGGTGGGGCCACATGTCCCGGGGGGCCACATGGGCTGTAGGGGGTGCGCCTTGGCCTACATGGGCCAAGGGAACCAGCCCCAAGAGGCCCATGCGCCTAGGGTTTCAAGGAGGGAAGAGTCCCAAAGGGGGAAGGCACCCCTAGGTGCCTTGGGGGGAGGGATTCCTCCCCTTGGCCGCACCCCCCTAGGAGATTGGATCTCCTAGGGCCGGCGCCCCCCTGGCCCTCCTATATATAGTGGGGGAGATGGAGGACTTCTTACCTTTTGCCTTTGGTGCCTCCCTCTCCCTCTCCAACACATCCTCCTCCTCCATAGTGCTTGGCGAAGCCTTGCCGGAGTACTGCAGCTCCACCACCACCACGCCGTCGTGCTGCTGTTGGAGCCATCTTCGTCAACCTCTCCTTCCCCTTTGCTGGATCAAGAATAAGGAGACTGACCGCACGTGTGTTGAACGCGGAGGTGTCGTCTGTTCGGCGCTAGGATCTCCGGTGATTTGGATCACGTCGAGTATGCCTTCCTCATCCCCGTTCTTTGAATGCTTCCGCGCGTGATCTACAAAGGTATGTAGATGCAATCCAATCACTCGTTGCTAGATGAACTCCTAGATGGATCTTGGTGAAACCGTAGAAAATTTTTTGTTTTCTGCAACGTTCCCCAACAGTGGTATCAGAGCTAGGTCTATGCGTAGTTCTCTTGCACGAGTAGAACACAATTTGTTGTGGGCGTTGATGTTGTCAACTTTGTTGCCGCTACTAGTCTTATCTTGCTTCAACGGTATTGTGGGATGAAGCGGCCCGGACCAACCTTACACGTACGCTTACGTGAGACCGGTTCCACCGACTAACATGCACTAGTTGCATAAGGTGGCTGGCGGGTGTCTGCCTCTCCCACTTTAGTTGGAGCAGATTCGATGAAAAGGGTCCTTATGAAGGGTAAATAGAAGTTGACAAATCACGTTGTGGCTTTCACGTAGGTAAGAAAACGTTCTTGCTAGAACCCTACTTCAGCCACGTAAAACATGCAACAACAATTAGAGGACGTCTAACTTGTTTTTGCAGCAAGTGCTTTGTGATATGATATGGCCAAAGTTGTGATGAATGATGAATGATATATATGTGATGTATGAGATGTTCATGCTATTGTAATAGGAATCACGACTTGCATGTCGATGAGTATGCCAACCGGCAGGAGCCATAGGAGTTGTCTTTATTTTTGTATGACCTGCGTGTCATTGAGAAACGCCATGTAAATTACTTTACTTTATTGCTAAACGCGTTAGCCATAGTAGTAGAAGTAATAGTTGGCGAGCAACTTCATGGAGACACAAGGATGGAGATCATGATGATGGAGATCATGGTGTCACGCCGGTGACAAGATGATCATGGAGCCCCAAGATGGAGATCAAAGGAGCTATGTGATATTGGCCATATCATGTCACTATTATTATTTGATTGCATGTGATGTTTATCATGTTTTTGCATCTTGTTTACTTAGAACGACGGTAGTAAATAAGATGATCCCTCATAATAATTTCAAGAAAGTGTTCCCCCTAACTGTGCACCGTTGCGACAGTTCGTTGTTTCGAAGCACCACGTGATGATCGGGTGTGATAGATTCTAACGTTCACATACAACGGGTGTAAGACAGATTTACACATGCAAACACTTAGGTTGACTTGACGAGCCTAGCATGTACAGACATGGCCTCGGAACACAGAAGACCGAAAGGTCGAGCATGAGTCGTATAGAAGATACGATCAACATGAAGATGTTCACCAATGTTGACTAGTTCGTCTCACGTGATGATCGGACACGGCCTAGTTAACTCGGATCATGTTATACTTAGATTACAGGAGGGATGTCTATCTAAGTGGGAGTTCATTATAATTTGATTAGATGAACTTAATTATCATGAACTTAGTCTAAAATATTTACAATATGTCTTGTAGATCAAATGGCCAACGTAGTCCTCAACTTCAACGCGTTCCTAGAGAAAACCAAGCTGAAAGACGATGGCAGCAACTACACGGACTGGGTTCGGAAACCTGAGGATCATCCTCATAGCTGCCAAGAAAGATTATGTCCTACAAGCACCGCTAGGTGATGCACCTCTTCTCCCTGCAGAACAAGACGTTATGAACGCTTGGCAGGCACGTACCGATGACTACTCCCTCATTCAGTGCGGCATGCTTTACAGCTTAGAGCCGGGGCTCCAAAAATGTTTTGAGAGACACGGAGCATATGAGATGTTCGAAGAGCTGAAAATGGTTTTCCAAGCTCATGCCCGGGTCGAGAGATATGAAGTCTCCGAAAAATTCTTCAGCTGTAATATGGAGGAAAACAGTTCTGTCAGTGAGCACATACTCACTATGTCTGGGTTACATAACCGCTTGACTCAGCTGGGAGTTAATCTCCCGGATGACGCGGTCATTGACAGAATCCTCCAGTCGCTTCCACCGAGCTACAAGAGCTTTGTGATGAACTTCAATATGCAGGGGATGGAAAAGACCATTCCTGAAGTATTTGCAATGCTGAAATCAGCAGAGGTAGAAGTCAAAAAGGAACATCAAGTGTTGATGGTGAATAAAACCACTAAGTTCAAGAAGGGCAAGGGTAAGAAAGTCTTCAAGAAGGACGGCAAGGGAGTTTCCGCGCCCGACAAGCAAGCTGCCGGGAAGAAGCCAAAGAATGGACCCAAGCCCGAGACTGAGTGCTTTTATTGCAAGGAAAGTGGTCACTGGAAGCGAAACTGCCCCAAATACTTAGCGGACAAGAAGGACGGCAAAACAAAAGGTATATGTGATATACACGTAATTGATGTGTACCTTACCAGTACTCGTAGTAGCTCCTGGGTATTTGATACCAGTGCAGTTGCTCACATTTGTAACTCAAAGCAGGAGCTGCGGAATAAGCGGAGACTGGCGAAGGACGAGGTGACGATGCGCGTCAGGAATGGTTCCAAGGTCGATGTGATCGCCGTCGGCACGCTGCCTCTTCATTTACCTACGGTATTAGTTTTAAACCTCAATAATTGTTATTTAGTGCCAAGTTTGAGCATGAACATTGTATCAGGATCTCGTTTAATTCGAGATGGCTACTCATTTAAATCCGAGAATAATGGTTGTTCTATTTATATGAGAGATATGTTTTATGGTCATGCTCCGATGGTAAATGGTTTATTCTTAATGAATCTCGAGCGTAATGCTACACATATTCATAGTGTCAATACCAAAAGATGTAAGATTGATAATGATAGTCCCACATACTTGTGGCACTGCCGCCTTGGTCACATAGGTGTCAAACGCATGAAAAAGCTCCATGCTGATGGACTTTTAGAGTCTCTTGATTATGAATCATTTGACATGTGCGAACCATGCCTCATGGGTAAAATGACCAAGACTCCATTCTCAGGAACAATGGAGCAAGCAACCAACTTATTGGAAATCATACATACTGATGTGTACGGTCCAATGAGTGTTGAGGCCCGCGGTGGCTATCGTTATGTTCTCACCCTCACTGATGACTTAAGTAGATATGGGTATGTCTACTTAATGAAACACAAGTCTGAGACCTTTGAAAAGTTCAAGGAATTTCAGAGTGAGGTTGAGAATCAACGTGACAGAAAAAATCAAGTTCCTACGATCAGATTGTGGAGGAGAATACTTGAGTCACGAGTTTGGCACACACTTAAGAAAATGTGGAATAGTTTCACAGCTCACGCCGCCTGGAACACCTCAGCGTAATGGTGTGTCCGAACGTCGTAATCGCACTCTATTAGATATTGTGCGATCTATGATGTCTCTTGCCGATTTACCGCTATCTTTTTGGGGCTATGCTTTAGAGACTGCCGCATTCACTTTAAATAGGGCTCCGTCGAAATCCGTTGAGACGACACCGTATGAATTATGTATTGGGAAGAAACCTAAGCTGTCGTTTCTAAAAGTTTGGGGATGCGATGCTTATGTCAAGAAACTTCAACATGAAAAGCTCGAACCCAAGTCGGAGAAATGCGTCTTCGTAGGATACCCTAAAGAAACTATTGGGTATACCTTCTACCTCAGATCCGAAGGCAAGATCTTCGTTGCCAAGAATGGATCCTTTCTAGAGAAGGAGTTTCTCTCGAAAGAAGTAAGTGGGAGGAAAGTGGAACTTGATGAAGTATTACCTCTTGAACCGAAAAATGGCGCAACTCAAGAAAATGTTCCTGAGGTGCCTGCACCGACTAGAGAGGAAGTTAATGATGATGATCAAGATACTTCCGATCAAGCTCCTACTGAAATTCGAAGGTCCACAAGGACACGTTCCGCACCAGAGTGGTACGGTAACCCTGTCTTGGAAATCATGTTGTTAGACAACGGTGAACCTTCGAACTATGAAGAAGCGATGGCGGGCCCGGATTCTGACAAATGGCTAGAAGCCATGAAATCCAAGATAGGATCCATGTATGAAAAGGAAGTATGGACTTTGACTGACTTGCCCGTTGAGCGGCGAGCCATAGAAAATAAATGGATCTTTAAGAAGAAGACAAACGCGGATGGTAATGTGACCATCTATAAAGCTCGGCTTGTCGCTAAGGGTTATCGACAAGTTCAAGGGGTTGACTACGATGAGACTTTCTCATCGGTAGCGAAGCTGAAGTCCGTCCGAATCATGTTAGCGATTGCCGCATTCTATGATTATGAAATATGGCAAATGGACGTCAAAACGGTATTTCTTAATGGTTTCCTGAAGGAAGAATTGTATATGATGCGGCCGGAAGGTTTTGTCGATCCTAAGAATGCTGACAAGGTGTGCAAGCTCCAACTCTCGATTTATGGGCTGGTGCAAGCATCTCGGAGTTGGAACATTCGCTTTGATGAGATGATCAAAGCGTTTGGGTTTATGCAGACTTATGGAGAAGCCTGTGTTTACAAGAAAGTGAGTGGGAGCTCTGTAGCATTTCTCATATTATATGTAGATGCCATACTTTTGATGGGAAATGATATAAAACTCTTGGACAGCATAAAGGCCTACTTGAATAAGAGTTTTTCAATGAAGGACCTTGGAGAAGCTGCTTATATATTAGGCATCAAGATCTACAGAGATAGATCAAGACGCCTCATAGGTCTTTCACAAAGCACATACCTTGATAAGATATTGAAGAAGTTCAATATGGATCAGTCTAAGAAGGGGTTCTTGCCTGTGTTGCAAGGTGTGAAATTGAGCTCAGCTCAATGTCCGACCACGACAGAAGATATAGAAGAGATGAGTGTCATCCCCTATGCCTCAGCCATAGGTTCTATTATGTATGCCATGCTGTGTACAAGACCTGATGTAAACCTTGCCGTAAGTTTGGTAGGAAGGTACCAAAGTAATCCCGGCAAGGAACACTGGAAAGCGGTCAAGAATATCCTGAAGTACCTGAAAAGGACTAAGGAAATGTTTCTCGTTTATGGAGGTGACGAAGAGCTCGTCGTAAAGGGTTACGTCGACGCTAGCTTCGACACAGATCTGGATGACTCTAAGTCACAAACCGGATACGTGTATATTTTGAATGGTGGGGCAGTAAGCTGGTGCAGTTGCAAGCAGAGCGTCGTGGCGGGATCTACATGTGCAGCGGAGTACATGGCAGCCTCGGAGGCAGCGCATGAAGCAATTTGGGTGAAGGAGTTCATCACCGACGTAGGAGTCATACCCAATGCGTCGGGGCCGATCAAGCTCTTCTGTGACAACACTGGAGCTATTGCACTTGCCAAGGAGCCCAGGTTTCACAAGAAGACAAGGCACATCAAGCGTCGCTTCAACTCCATTCGTGAAAATGTTCAAGATGGAGACATAGATATTTGTAAAGTACATACGGACCTGAATGTAGCAGATCCGTTGACTAAACCTCTCCCTAGAGCAAAACATGATCAACACCAGAATTCCATGGGTGTTCGATTCATCACAATGTAACTAGATTAATGACTCTAGTGCAAGTGGGAGACTGTTGGAAATATGCCCTAGAGGCAATAATAAAAGCATTATTATTATATTTCCTTGTTCATGATAATTGTCTTTATTCATGCTATAATTGTGTTATCCGGAAATCGTAATACATGTGTGAATAATAGACACCAACATGTCCCTAGTAAGCCTCTAGTTGACTAGCTCGTTGATCAACAGATAGTCATGGTTTCCTGACTATGGACATTGGATGTCATTGATAACCAGATCACATCATTAGGAGAATGATATGATGGACAAGACCCAATCCTAAACATAGCACAAGATCGTATAGTTCGTTTGCTAGAGTTTTCCAATGTCAAGTATCTTTTCCTTAGACCATGAGATCGTGTAACTCCCGGATACCGTAGGAGTGCTTTGGGTGTACCAAACGTCACAACGTAACTGGGTGACTATAAACGTATACTACGGGTATCTCCGAAAGTGTCTGTTGGGTTGACACTGATCAAGACTGGGATTTGTCACTCCGTATGACGGAGAGGTATCACTGGGCCCACTCGGTAAATGCATCATCATTATGAGCTCAAAGTGACCAAGTGTCTGGTCATGGGATCATGCATTACGGTACGAGTAAAGTGACTTGCCGGTAACGAGATTGAACGAGGTATTGGGATACCGACGATCGAATCTCGGGCAAGTAACATACCGATTGACAAAGGGAATTGTATACGGGATTAATTGAATCCTCGACATCGTGGTTCATCCGATGAGATCATCGAGGAGCATGTGGGAGCCAACATGGGTATCCAGATCCCGCTGTTGGTTATTGACCGGAGAATGATCTCAGTCATGTCTGCATGTCTCCCGAACCCGTAGGGTCTACACACTTAAGGTTCGGTGACGCTAGGGTTGTAGGGATATGTATATGCAGTAACCCGAATGTTGTTCGGAGTCCCGGATGAGATCCCGGACGTCACGAGGAGTTTCGGAATGGTCCGGAGGTAAATAATTATATATAGGAAGTGCTATTTCGGGCATCAGGACAAGTTTCGGGGTCACCGGTATTGTACCGGGACCACCGGAAGGGTCCCGGGGGTTCACCGGGTGGGGCCACATGTCCCGGGGGGCCACATGGGCTGTAGGGGGTGCGCCTTTGCCTACATGGGCCAAGGGCACCAGCCCCAAGAGGCCCATGCGCCTAGGGTTTCAAGGAGGGAAGAGTCCCAAAGGGGGAAGGCACCCCTAGGTGCCTTGGAGGGGAGGGATTCCTCTCCTTGGCCGCACCCCCCTAGGAGATTGGATCTCCTAGGGCAGGCGCCCCCCCCCCTTGGCCCTCCTATATATAGTGGGGGAGATGGAGGACTTCTTACCTTTTGCCTTTGGTGCCTCCCTCTCCCTCTCCAACACATCCTCCTCCTCCATAGTGCTTGGCGAAGCCCTGCCGGAGTACTGCAGCTCCACCACCACCACGCCGTCGTGCTGCTGTTGGAGCCATCTTCCTCAACCTCTCCTTCCCCCTTGCTGGATCAAGAAGAAGGAGACTGACCGCACGTGTGTTGAACTCGGAGGTGCCGTCCGTTCGGCGCTAGGATCTCCGGTGATTTGGATCACGTCGAGTACGCCTTCCTCATCCCCGTTCTTTGAACGCTTCCGCGCGTGATCTACAAAGGTATGTAGATGCAATCCAATCACTCGTTGCTAGATGAACTCCTAGATGGATCTTGGTGAAACCGTAGGAAATTTTTTGTTTTCTGCAACGTTCCCCAACAAGCGGAGTGGAGGATCGGCTAGCGGCAGCCGACTGGGGGATTGGTGGCGACGGAGCGAAGGATAGGCTAGCGACATCATTTTGTAGAATTGGCGGCGGAGGCCAAGTTTAGGATCAGCGGCAGCGGCCGAGAGGAGAGGCGGCGGCGACCGAGTGGAGAGGTGGTGGTCCATGCTCATGCCCGTGTGGTAGCACAGGAGGATCGGGGGTGCATGGTGCGGGGCGGCGGCTGAGCGAAGGTCATGGGAGGATTAGATCGGTCGTGGTGCGTGGTGCAGGGCAATTCTTTCTTTACAAAGGGGCAGGGAGGATTAGTGGTGGATGGATTTGGGGCTTGTTGCGTTAAACATTGGAGGGTTTGGGGCCTCTAGATCTCTAGATGGACAATCGTGATGGTTTGTACCTGCCCCCCTTTAGGTCTTTTATAGGGGTAGTAGATGCATCATTGTAACTTCTGTCGGCGTCGACAGTAACTTTTTGTTGTTCCTTCTTATATTGTTGTTTTCTGCGTGGAAGAGTTGCAGAGGATATATTCGTTCTAGTGAAAGAGAAAGAAATGTTTTCTACCACTATAATTTATTTTCCTTAGCTCTGTAATTTCTTTCAGCTTGCACTGTAACTTATATTTGTTCCTTTTGTTCTTAGTTATTTTTCTAGTGGGTCAGCCAACGTGTGTGCCCAACCCGTTGACATACATAAAAGATGGGGCGATGGAAGTAGTGCGGTCGAAATATAGAATACATCAGTACCTGGCGCTCAGGAATATGGGCACAATATTTTTGAATGAAACCAAATTAAATACAGTCGAGTGTCAAATAGACACTCCTACATGGAGATCAGATCATAGTGACTACTCTTCCCTTCTGCAAACAAAGTAAGAGTGAAAATTGATTATTTGTATACCAACACTTCACAATACACAACAGCCACCCTATAGATTCGAGAAGGCAGGCTTCGAGAAAACTACATAAGTTTGAAATAATTATGTTTAGAACATAAAGCATGAAACATGATCGAGCGTAGAGCTAACGAATACACTATGGTAAGAAATGGTGAGATCTCACTTTCTCCTTTTCTCACTCAACCACAACTTGCTGACTTTCGCGTTGTAAACTAGATTACACCGATCAAATCTTGCCTTAGGATTGCAGATTGGTTTGCCAATTAATTTGTCTACTTGACTTGGATTCAGATCACCGTGTAAACTACTTTTTTGACCCAAAACTTTGAGAGGTTGTTGTGGTCAAATGGTGTGATTAAAATTGATGGAAATCTGGTGGTAGTGGTGTATCATCATGGTTGATAACCATGACAAGTTGGAGCTTAAATGGGTGGATGCAAAATGTACTTCCTTCACAAGCTGGTTCTGTGGATGCAATCTTTGGAAAATTGTGGACGAAGTTGTGGTAGGTGGGTGGAGCTCAAATTTTGTGGACATGCATGATATGGGTGGATGTTGATGTATGCAAAATCTTCATAGGATGAAGCTACAATGCACATGCTTTACATGAGGTGCCGAAAAGATCAGCATGGAAATACCTGACGATGCTGAGACTCTAGTGTAGAAGGAAACCTAGAAGGTCTCGGAAGTGCCCGTGAAAATGTTATGCTCGAAGGTCTAGAGAAAACATATGGTATTAAATGAAAAATAGCTTGTCTGTTCAAGAAAATACATCTAAGCAATTCTAATGACATAGAAAACATGGTTTGCTCACCATGACTGAATCAATCCTCTTAGGCTTAATAGTACTCGGCAGAACACTCCGATGAACTGGTACAATGAGAAAGAAAGGAGTTGAAATGCTTGAGTGGCATATACACCAAGAATTTGGTTTAGGACCTTACCTTTGTCAACCGAAGATCTTTCATTTTGCCCGATCTTGATTTTATGACTGTCCTACACTTAGTGTGAACTCCATGTGAATATTGGATTAATCAAAGAACTAGTAAATTACATGATAAGTCCTTGAGGTAGGAAAAGTATCGAAAATATGGAGGTTGGGGTCACCATTGATGTTTCTGCTAAAAATTAAGGACTAAATTCCCTCAAAAAAACTAAGGACTAAATCCATGAAATAAACTTGATAAGATGTTAGTCCTCTCAATTGCTTTGTCATTAATGGCCAAAACCCTATAGGTTCGATGATACATCACAACCAACCTGATTATTTACAAAATATGAAATGCACTAAGGAAATATATATAATTTCAAAAGACAATAGGTTCAAAACACGAAGCATGAGACAAGACCGAGTAAAGAGTTAACAAATAGTTGCACCTCCCATACAAAAACATTCAATGGAGTACTACAGGTAATAGGTTCCACATTAAGCGCGAGATAAAACCCAATACACAACTTGCATCCCCCTTATGGAAAAGATTCTCATTTCACCTAGGAGTTTTTTATTTTTTTTTGAAAAAAACCAAAGCCTACATGATTTAATTATGCCTGATAACCACTCTGGCACAATCATCTTGCTTTGAGGAGCAAGGTACCAGTTCACCAGAGCTAAGATAAACACAGGAGTTCACTGAAGGATAGACCAAACATATATTGTAGATACTCATGGCGTATCCTCCAATGTCATTTGGTTTCATCCCTGACATCAGCCTGATGGTCATTCTTTTAAGATTTGGCGCCCAACTGAACATCAGTGTCACGAAATCCATCTCATGATCCCTTCCTCTGAAGTTGTTAATTTCCACTTCTTCAAGATGTATCAAGGAGATAGTTTGGCTCCTCCAGTTCTTGGGCCCATTGCAAGGACACCTTTTTAGACATTTTGACATCTAGGACATGAAATACATTAAAATGCATTTTTTAAAAGGGTACGACTATTTTATATATATATATGTAACCAACATGCATAATTACCTCAGACCACCTCGGTAAGACAATCTTAAGACTTTGTGTAGTAGTTCGAATTTGATGCATGCTAAGAATATACAACACAAATGCTGCTATAGCATGCCTCTTTGCATTGAGATGTAGCTCCAAGACTATAAAGTTGGTGACTGGAAGTTTCTCCATCTCCCGCGCAAAGTTTAGTTCTGAACCAATATTCTGCAAAAGAATAAATTATTTGGCTTGATGTATATCATAAGATTCTTAGAATTAGTTTAGTAAGAAAATCCAGTAGGTTGAAAAATGGGTTTATCTATATATAAGTTGCCTGAAATATTACACATTCATACGATTGTTTTATTAGCCTCTGGATTGTGCCTATGCTATTGTGTTCCTCATCCATAACATGACTTGCATAGTGAGGTAGACCTATTTCTGTACTTACTACAAATCTCTTTATCTGAAAGGATTAGCATGCACACAAAAAGGGCACTGTAACCATGATAGGAAAATAAACAAATTCCCTAAAAAGGGAAAATCAAGAAAAACATACTTATTATGGCGGATATAATTCATGGTGTAGTATTAACTTTATTAAAATTATAATAATTAAAATAATATGTAATACCAAAAAATTCCCCAAGTCAAGATCTACACACACATTACAAGGAGCTTGCACTATACCATAGCATATTAGAACAATTGTGAAGTACTGCAATTTTCATCGAATACAACTATAGTAGAAAATTATTCTAGATAATAAAGTTGACTTGTGCATCACATCAGTTGGATTGCTACTACTCACGAGCACACACACACACACACACCTAAAATAATCTAATGAACGAGATAATCAATTCAGTGTAAAACAAAGTTACCTAAGACTAGCAAAATCATAGAAATTATGATTTGGAAATGAATATGTAATATTCATCAAAAATATTCTCCTTTTGTAAGAGGATAGCAAACAAAAGGTAGTAGAAATATATAAACAAAAACAAAGTGGGAATGAATTGAAAATTACGTGGAAAAAATTGATTTATACAAGAAAGAGATTATGTAGCATTGTTACCCCCCAAAAATACAAATAAAATAAATAATAAAGGAGATGAACTAGTTGATAAAACTAAAATACAAAAAACTAAAGAGTAGATGAAATAAGAGACAAAAAGATGAAAAAATGTTTCTACATAAGACGAAATTTTAGGACTAAAGTTACAGTAAAAACCAAAAAAGTCTAAAGTAAGGGAAGAATCACAAAAATCAAAATATTTCGGTGCATTGATCTATGCATGAAGTTTTAGAGATTTTAGACAACTTTCACTAGAATTTGTATTACATCTCAGTTCTATTGTGCTCCTTCATAACATGACTTGCATTATGAGCTAGAATATTTGGTGAGCCTACAACAAATATGTTCAGCTCAATTGATTAGTCTATACAAAACTTGGCAACATAATTGTGATAGAAAAAATCCCTGAAAAGGGATAATCAACCAAGAAAACTTGCATAGTTCATGCAGTAGTATTACCTTTATTGAAAGAAAAAACATGACCAAGGAAGAAGAAAATGTCCCAAAATTTAAGGATTGCTCAAAAATTACACACAATTTAAACTACACTAGATCCATAACATGGAAGAAGAAGTATAAAATAATGCAATTTCATCAATACAACTTAAAGTAGAAAACAATATTCTACACAACTAGGACGACTAATGCACCCCGTGAGTAGTATTGCTACTTGTAGTCACAAACATGCAAACATATGAAATAATCCAACAAACAAGAAAATCGGCCTAGATAAGAAAATGAGTTGCCTACATGTAGCACAACCAATTAAAAGTTTGGGTTTTGAAATGGATATGCAGCTTCTATAGAGCGTAATAGCATAACATATAAAACATTACAAAAATATATGAAGAAAATTTGTTCAGCTCAAGTGATTAGCATGCACATAAAAATATGCACTATAACTATGTTTTAAATAGCAAAAAAATTCTCTATAAAGGGAAAAGCACCAAAAAAACTTATCGCGGCATATATAACTCATGGAGTAGTATTGCCTTGACTGGAAATAAAATAAAAAGACTAGAAGATTATGGAAGATGAAAATGCAAAACAACATCAAGTTTTGCACACACATTACACGGATCTTGCACTATACCACAACATGTAAGAACAAGTACAAAGTACTCCAATTTTCTTGTATATAGATGAACTAGGAAAGTTATTCTAGATCACTACAATGACTTGTGTGTCACATCACTTGGATTGCTACTCTTACTCACAAAGATGCAAACGTCTCACAAAATCTAGTGAGCAAGAAAATTGTCTACAATGAAAAATGAGTTTCCTAAAGTTAGGAAAATCATGAAATAATGGGTTTCCAAATGAATATGTGATATTGATAGACATATACTCTATACATAAGAGGATATTTCTATCTCCACTAATACTAATTAAAAAGAATGTAAAGTTCCTGTTTCACCTTTCCTCTGCCCTACCTCTATAAGCGTCCCCCTTCCTTCTTTTCCTTTTCTAACTTTTTTCATCTCGTCTCTAATTTTCCTAAAACCAACTCAACTACCCCACGTCTTTAAAGTTACCAAATCTCTACTACTTAAAACGAACGTAAGGTCCGTGTTTCACCTTTCCTTCGTCCAACATGTATAGGCGTTCCCCTTCCTTCTTTTCTTTTTCTAATTTTTCACTCATCTCTAAATTTTCTCCCACTTGTTTTTCCTAAAACAAACTCACTTGTCTCACGTCTTTTTAAGTTAGAAAAATAAAATAAATTGATAAATTCTTACCAAATAGTTGTTCAACAATAAGTTTGAAGTAAATAATGGTGATTTCGTACAAAAACTTGCTAACATTTTACAAACGAATGTAATAATAGGTGTGCAATCAAATGTCCTAGAATGTTTATGCTCCTGTTGCAACCGACGGGCAATTATATAGTCAAGTAAAAAAAGAATAAAAAAGCAAGAATGGACTAAAAAAAGTACACACACAAT
Organism: Triticum aestivum; assembly: GCF_018294505.1. Lineage (NCBI taxonomy): Eukaryota > Viridiplantae > Streptophyta > Magnoliopsida > Poales > Poaceae > Triticum > Triticum aestivum. Next base: position 705,327,973 of record NC_057806.1, read on the forward strand.
AGATTTATGTAAGAAAGAAATCATTTCAGGGAAAAGGGGGGACATGGCTGCAAGGACAAGGGCACTCTATATAGTTACAAATGAATGAAAATGCCATGCTTAAAGCCAAAATAATAAACTATTAAGATACATGTCATGATTTGAGGTCTCAAAGAAGGGCATGGAAATGGATAGATACTCTTTAATGCAAATTGAAAAGAAATACAACCCAATTCCTACGATAATGTAGCAGCAGTGTTGCCTAGAAAGAATAAAAAAAATAAACTTATGGATAAAGCTAAAACAAAAAATAAAATAGTATAAGAGAAAAAGGACAAAATGGTTCTACGCAAGATAGAATTATAGGAGTCAAGTTACCATGAACAATGGCGACAGTAAGAAAAATATTGAAAAATAAAAATACACTAAATTGCTCAAAACTTTCACCATTCTATGTTCAAGTCGCTACTATTATAAGTCTAAAACATCACCAGGAATGAAGGACATAAATTATGTTGGAGATGAACCATTAAAACACACATTAGATATCTCTATCTATCTATATGTGAAGTGAGGCACAAAGGAACAACAATGTGCTTAGCAAAAGCCATCGTGTATGAGGGTCAAATCACAAGGACCAATCAATATAAAAAATTGATTGAAAGCTGAAAAATAGGCAAATAAAAACTAGCAAATGTGATAACAAAAACAAATTTTTTACAAATGATACTAAGGAAATATTTGGCTACAAAAGATAGATTTTTTGGATTAGTTTTATGCTGATATAAAAATAGAAATGAAAAATTATATAGCAAATAATAATATAATATACAAGACACATGACACAAAAACTAAACAAGGAAATCCAGTTTCTCAAAGTCGAACACACTGTGCACAAAACTTATAGTATTCTGTAACTGCACGAACTAACATAAATACCACAACTTTTGAAAGAACAATAACTTTATTTTGAAATATGCATTTACACAGTGTTTTAGGGAATCACTTGGTTTGGGACAATATTTTTGTGTAGGTCATAGTTCTATCTACAAGTCAATCAACTAATAGGAAACCAAAAAAATGCAAATTAAGTTGCATTACTCACTCTCTCCTGCACACACATATTTGACACACACTATGCAGGCCCACCGACCTAATTCTTTCCCTCTCTCCACTCTATCATTCAAAACCACATGCATTGACACACGGAGACACATTCCACCAATCCACCCACACACTCCCGCATACGCGGGCGCGCACACACATACACACACTTGAAAAGGGGGCATGCTCAATCCATCACTCCAGCTCTCTCTTCTCCTCAAAGTCAGCACAAAAGATAAAACAATCTAGCCACCAAAAGCATAAATCTTAAAAAGCCTCTCACGGATGAAACGGACGAGAAGAAAATTAATTCTAAATCTCTACTACTTAAACAAAAGAGTAGCACTCATTTTCATGCCGGCAATGCACTTCGTCAATCGGTTCTATCCTCCCACTATGTCCCTCCACACCATTTTTGTTCAAACGGTTTTTTGTTGAACCACACCCTTTGTACACTTTCCCTGTATGCTAATCAATCACCTTAATTTACTTGGTCTTCTAAACCAATTTCACCTTAGTTTACTTATCAAACTATATACAAGGTAAATCACTAACAAAATCTGATAAACATCTATTTACACAATTGAATTAATATGGGCAGGTAAATCACAAGCTAGTTAACGTCTACAATATTTATATCTCGATGCAACACATGAGCATTGTTCTATAATTAAGAAATAGAAAAACAAGTTGAAAAATAGGTTAAAAAGAGACATACATGAGCAATTATGTGCAAAGATAGGACATGAACACGAAGGGGCTGCGAACATGCATCTTTGTCTTCATTGATGACCTCCCCATCTTTATATTTGTAGTCCTCTATCGTGTCGACCTCCATTTTCTGAAGAAACCATAAATCAAACACAAGAGCCGACTTTGTATATATATACCTCCATGAGACCTTCTCCAACATTGGCGCCGAGACAGAGACGCTGAGGTCCGAGCTTGCATGAACACTAAACTTCAGTTGCTCAAGTATCGGAGTCGCGATCTTGATGCCCTTACATTCCGTTTCGTGGACACCAAGCTCAAGCGCTTGCAGCGACACAGAGCGCACTGTAACATCATGTGCAGACCTATGAGCTTTCACCATAAGCACACGCAGACATGGGCATCGGTTGACTGTGGTGGCAAGGTCGAGGACGGTGCAACCCACGAGAGACAACCTCTCAAGTGCCGAGAACCGGTCAGCCGACATTAGTCGTGTGAAACAGACAAACCGCAACGTCATCGCAATCGATGTGGCATTACGGAAGCAGGGCAGGTCGGCACTAAGGCATCTGCGGAAGTTGTTGATGAAGACAAGCTCCCGCGGGGAGAGCCTCGCCGCGGCATGGAGAATGGGTGCAAACTGAGCGTCTTCAACATCGTAGTTCCCATGAGCGTGGCCGAACTCGATGCCGAGGAGGGACACAATAAGGCCAAGCTCCACAGGAACCTCGAGCGCGACAAGGGCCGCTTCGAGCAAGCTGGGCTCGACCTCACGGTAGGTGACCCTCAGCACCCGCAACCGCAGGCAGCGGTCGAGAAAGGCTGCAAGGTCAACGATGTTGCCAGAGAGTGACAGCCTCTCCAGCGCGGGGAGCTCAGCGTCCGGCAGCTTGATGCGAAGTAAATGGGCGTCCAGCTGGATGGAGGTGGTCCGGAGGAAGCGAGGCATGGCGATTTCGACACGACGGCCCGGCTTAACTACGTAAGACCGCGGGAGGAAGAAGACGAGCTCCTTGGGCGAGATCCGCTTGGCGGCGACGGCGAGCAGCAGCGACTTGGCCTGGGCGTCGTCGTGCTTGGCCGCGTCGCGCAGCGCGCTCCTCGCGAGACGGATGTCGAGGACGGACACGCCCGGAAGCGGAAGGGAAGACGGGCTTCGTGGACGACTTGGCCTCGCGACGCAGGCGAGCGCCTCCCTGACCACCCCGGCGGGGACGTCGCGGAAGGTGAGCCCGGGGAGGCGCGCCACCGGCGCGCGAGGACGCTGGTGCGCGCGGCGGCGCGGGCGCAGCCCAGCCGCCCGAGGATCTGGAGGAGCATGTCCTCCGGGAGCGCGCTGATGCGGTCGCCTCCGTCCGGGCCACCACCGGAGCCTGCTCCATCCGGCGGCGGCGGCGGCGAGCGCCTGATGCGGCGCGCCGATGAGAACTCCATTCGCGAGGCAAAAGTTGAGGAGGGAACCCTACGCACGCGACCCCGCGTGAATAAAAACGGCAGCTCGTCAGTTACTTTTTTTTTTTGAGGAAGAGCTCGTCAGTTACTTGGCGGCCCCGCCCACGAAGCTCATGAAGCCCACGAGGCCCATTTTCCTGCCCGGACATCACGGCCCACGAGGCCCATTTTCCTGCCCGGACATCACGGCCCACGAAGCAACGATATCTCCCTCTTCTTCTTCGGATAGGAGGAGGCAGCAGCGCTCACTCAGTCGCATCACCTCACCAAGCTCGCTCTCGCACTCTCGCCGGCGATGGACGTGGCGGGGGCACAGGCGCGCGCGCTGCCGCTCCTCCTCGGCCGGCCGGCCGTCTCCCTCCGGTGCTCCGTCTCGTTCTCCTGCGGCGGCGCGCGGAGGAGCTGGGCGTCCTCCGCCACGGCGGATGGGGAGGACGGCGGCCGCGACTACGAGCGGGTGGCCATGGACACACCCGGCGCGTACCGGCTCGTGGACCGGAGCACCGGGAAGAGCGTCATCGTGTGGGGCGGCGTCGACGACGGCGAGGAGCCCGGCGTGCCGTCCCCGGCGGTCCTCTCCAGGGTCACCGCTGACCGCTCTGCCTCCAAAGGTTCGACCGGACAGTGGCATCCATTGGCAATTTCAAATCTGTTGCGCGAATTTTAGCAAAAATGTTTATGGCCGGGTTAAATTTAGTCAAAATTTCATGAAATTCGTAGTGCTTGAGTGAAATGTGTTGTATTTTCTGAAGAAAATGACACTGCGGGTGCAGCAAATGTGGGGAGTACTGCAGGTGTCGGGAGCTTCGGAAGACTGAAGGCGCAGAAAGTGCAGGCTTTGGCTAGGAGGTCAGCAGCCCAGCTCAAGAGGGAGGGCACTTCTGGCCGCACAAGCATCGCGCGGCGTAGTGAATCTTCTTATGCTGATTCTGATGAAGATGGAAGCAAATCTGGAAGAAGGAAGTTTGTCTCAGACCCGGCGCGCCGCGCGAAACCGAATGGTGACTCTAGGGATGAGAGGAGCAGGGCCGTGCGTTCTCTGAATTCTGTCCTGAGGCAATACAAAGGCGGCGATGATTCAGATTTTTCTGATGAAGAGCCTGCTTCTGGCCCCAAAGTTTGGGGTAAAGTTGCAGATGTTACGTCTTATAGAAGAGAGGATCGGAAGCAGAAGGTCCCTTTGGATAGTGGGTTTTTCAGTCGCAGAACTTTCAAGGAGATTGGCTGCGGGGATGAGATTCTAGGTGCATTGAGAACCTTCGGGTTTCCACAACCATCACATATTCAGGTAAACACATTCTTCTTTCTTCTGCAGAGACAAAAGGATATTGAGTTGTTACCTTAGTGTCCATGAATGTTGCATATCACTTGTTCTCCAGTAAAACACTCAGTAGTCAGTATCTTAGCCATTCTTATCAAGTTACTGAATTCTTCCAAAGAAGGAAATGATGCCTACTCATACAGAAACGACGCCGGTATTTCAGATGTTTGAACAGCGGGTTCGTTGTGTCAAAGTAGTCCTTCCAAAGAAGGAAATGCCCGCTCTCTCGGTTGCGATTCAACGCCGGAATGGAGCCACGGAACAACGGCATTATTCTTTCCTTTGCAGAGGCAAAAAATAATAATATAGAATTGTTAGCTTGGTGTCCATGAATCTTGCACATCACTTGGTCGCCAGTAAAACACTTAGTTCTCAGTATCTTAGTTCATTCATAATTACTGAATTCTTGTACCCATGCATATAAGTCATGTCGATATATGCTAAATGTGCTTCCCTGAACTGGCCCATAAAACTGTCTTAGGCTATGGCATATGGTCCTGTCTTGGAGGGGAGGAGTTGCATTATTGCTGATCAAAGTGGGTCTGGCAAGACATTGGCATATCTCTGCCCTATAGTTCAAAATTTAAGGAAGGAAGAAGCTATGGGGATCCACAAACCATCTCCCAGGAACCCACGAGTCATAATATTGACACCTACTGCTGAACTTTCTTCTCAGGTATACTATACTACTTGCTGAATGTGATGTTGCTGAGGCTTTGTGATAGTTCTAGTATGTAGTAACCGATTGAATCATTTCTCCAAATACAGGTCCTTCAGAATTGCCGCTCAATATCAAAATCTGGGGTTCCCTTCAGGTCTATGGTTGCAACAGGTGGATTTCGACAGAAGACGCAGCTAGAAAGCCTTGATCAAGAGCTGGATGTACTTATAGCAACACCTGGTCGGTTCTTGTATCTGCTTCAGGAAGGCTTTGTGCAGCTAAATAACCTCAGATGGTATGGCTGCTCCTTTTTCCAGTCATTTGAAGTTAAATTGAGAGAAAAACAAGTGGACGTACTAGATAGACCAGAATTAATAAATTGTTCCCTCTGATTGCAGTGCTGTGTTTGATGAAGTGGATATTTTATTTAGTGAAGAAGGTTTTGAACAAGTGCTTCATCAGTTGATTACTGTCGCACCAGTGACCACGCAATATCTTTTTGTCACTGCAACTCTTCCTCTTGATATATATAACAAGGTTGTTGAAACCTTTCCCGACTGTGAGGTGATCATGGGACCTAGTGTCCACCGGACAAGCGCCCGTCTTGAAGAGGTGGGTCATTGCTCACCTTCTTAGTTTCTGTAACCTTTCACTATGCTGCATATGCTGTCTGAAAACGCTTCTAGGAAATGCTCCTGAAGTAACTTGTCTCTCTGTTGCTACTGACATTGTTTACAACTTCAGATTTTTTTTTTTGCGTAAAACAATGCTATTTGTATCATGTGGTATTGTTCTCTAGAGTGATTACATTTTACATTTGTACTGTTACACTACAGATTCTTGTGGACTGCAGTGGAAATGACAATGATGAAAAGAATCCGGAAACAGCCTTTTCCAACAAGAGAACAGCACTTCTGAAGATTATAGAGGAATCTCCGGTTCGTAAAACAATCGTTTTCTGCAATAAGGTACTAGTTCCTCTCCCTTGTATCTCTGTATATCATCATTCACCAATACCAAACATAACTTCCTCAAAAAAAAAACACATGAGAAAGTTCCACTGTCTGACAACTAGTCACATGCTTTATGTTCCCAGATTGAGACATGTAGAAAGGTTGAGAATGTGCTGACACGGCTGGACAGGAAGGCGTCACAGATCAAGGTCCTACCGTTCCATGCTGCGTTGGAGCAGGCGAAACGTATTGCAAACATGAAGGAGTTCCTGAAGAAACAGACTACCGACTCGATGTTCCTCGTGTGCACAGACAGGTGTGGATGAACTGAACAACATTTCTACTTTACTAAGTAATTTCTGGTTTCGAAGCCATTGCTTTCACTGAACCGCTGGACTGAATGTGTATCATTTATCTGATGGTGGCAGAGCTTCACGAGGGATCGACTTCACGAACGTGAACCACGTGGTGCTCTTCGACTATCCCCGCGACCCGAGTGAGTACGTCCGCAGGGTTGGTAGGACAGCCCGTGGTGCATCGGGCGACGGCAAGGCTTTCGTGTTTGCGGTGGGCAAGCAGGTGTCCCTGGCCAGGAGGGTGATGGAGAGGAACCTCAAGGGCCACCCGCTGCACGACGTCCCGTGCTTCTAGTTATAGAAGAGCGGCTGATGATGCTCCTCTGCTCGCACAGCTCTAGCTAGTATTTGCAGTAGTATATGATGATGTATACGCACTGCTGTCACATCTAGGATATGTATGCTAGTATTCTGCTGATCATGCCTGTGTGCTGCTGCTGATACATTTATTTGGGTTAAAAGGATGTGTACAATGAGAAGCTGCGAGGCGTTTAATAACATTCAAAATAAGTGCAAGGCATTTATGTTGAGATGATTCAATGGTGGCAGATTCATACGAGCATACAGTATTAGCAGTACATCAAGCTGGACCTGTTAATGCTGTTGTGCTGATAAGTTGAGAAATGCATAGAAAGCACAAGAAGGAACATGGAGCTGATGCTGTTGCTGACGGGCTGTTGGGTGTCTTGCCTTTGCTGAAGATGTGGTGGAAGAAGTAGCTAGCTTATGGACGTATAGATGAGATGAGAGCTGACTGACTATTGGCGGATGTGGAAGAGCTGGAGCTAGGCGTTGTGGATCCCATGATCCCATGATCCCGGATCTCCTCCTCCCACTTGTGACTCCACCCTCTCCTTGTGGATCCCATGACACAATACAGCCAACAGGTGATGGGCAACCCAGGAGCAAATCATGATGGCTCCTCTCAAATGCAAATTCTTCGTTTTGGCTGGCCATGAGAGGAAGAATTCCAACTGACCATCGTCTAAGCAGAAGAGGGCTTCCCCATAGCCAATTCTGCAATTTTTGCTCTTCCGATCCGGAAAATGTGCAACACTTGTTCATTGGATGCGCAGTTACGAGCATCATATGGAGTTCTGACTCTGATATGGGCAAACCTACAGGAGGTCATACCATCCATGGACCTTACTGTTAAACGACAGGCTTGTAGAGAATGTATAGGTAGAAATACGTGACAACATGTCATGTATGTGTTGTAACGCATACAATTTAATCTGGTTCAGCAGGTTGTTAGCTAGATAGATCTTATCCTGGAATAGCTTGGAGTAGAGGTCTTTTTTTTTTTGCGGGAAAATTAGAGAGCTTCATTTCATGAAAGCACACTAGGTGCAGTAAGCCAGAAGGCTGGTCACCAAGAAGCTAGGAGTTTCATCGAGCCAGCTTTCGGTCACATTCAATGTGCAAGCTCGCTTCGCACACAGATGCGCCGGAACGTTCGCCGCTCAATTTACATGAAGAATATCAAAAGAAGCAAAAGAGGTACATAGCTCTCCTATTTCTAAAAGTAAAGGAGCCACAATTGAACGAGAACTGTGGCGAGATTGCCAGAACTTCACTAGCTCCAAACAGTCGACTTCCATGATCACATGCTGAAATCCACGAAGACTAGCGAAGTGGACTCCATCGCGCAGTGACAAACACTCCATCATCAGGGGGTCCGAGACTCCCATGTATGGTTTACACCATGAACCTAGGAGAGCCGAGGATGATCTGGCTACTCCTCCAGCACCGCCCCGACCTTCAACCAGCTCCAAAGCGCCGTCCGTCGTGATCTTGACCGAACCCTCCTCAGGGGGCCGCCAACCATAACCCGGTAGGACCCGGGTTTCCTTACATGGTAATTGGAGGAGGGAGATAGCCTCCTTAATATTTTTGATAGATGTTACAGGATCTCTCCCTTCTTCACCATGTTTGATTCGGTTCCTGGAGTGCCAAATTGCCCACATAATAGTGGTGATCTTGGCACGATCATCGGATGTGAACTGAGGATCACAAGTGATATCTCGAGCCCACGTCACCGAGTGGAGAGGAGGAAGGCGAAGACCGAGCCATGTCCATGCCTCTTCCCAGAAGCTCTGTGCATGTATACAGTGTAATAGGGCATGCTTCAAGTCCTCCTCCACAGAACAACAAACATTACACTGGCGAACATCTGCAATGTGTCGATAGCTGAGAGTTGTTTCATCTGGAAGAATGCCACGAAGCACTCTCCACCAGAACACTCTTACTTTTGGGATAACATTCAGCTTCCATAAGGATTTCCACAATTGTTGCTCATCCGATGAGGTTTCGGTAGCCGTCCCTTCCTCTAGAGCCAAACGCTCGTTCTGAGTCACGAGAACACGGTACGCCGTCTTTACAGTGTAGTTACCTGATATGTCAAAAGCCCAAGCAAGAAAATCATCACCACCGCCTTGCCTGATAGGAATATTAAGTATGGCCGCGGCATCTTGAGCCGTGAAATTATCCTTGATCAGCTCGATCTTCCAAGACCAACTCCGCGTGTCTATGAGGTCTGAAACCCTCTCAATGTTTGTACTTGTGGGTCTTGGAGTTGGAGTCATTGTAATCCTACCTGGGATCCACTTGTCCTCCCAAACTGATATAGTAGAACCATCTCCCACTCTAGAGATCAACCCTGTTTTCAAGGCGTCCCTTCCCGCCACAATCGCCTTCCAAGTTGCCGAGGCTGACTTGGGAACTGGAGCGTGCATGAAATCGGTATCCGGAAAGTAACGGCCCTTGAGTACTCTCGCACAAAGCGAATTTGGGTTGGTGATGAAACGCCACCCATGCTTGCCCAACATAGCTAGGTTAAACAGATGCGGGTCTCGAAACCGCATCCCACCCTCGCACTTGGGTTTAGATAACTCCTTCCAGGAAACCCAATGCATTGCTTTTTTATCAAGAGAGCTACTCCAAAAATATTTTGCCATGGGAGAAGTGAGACTCTTGCAAACTTTCTTGGTAAGAAGGAAAGTGCTCATGGGATAAGTGAGAATAGACTGAATTACAGACTTGAGCAATGTTTCTCGTCCAGCACATGCAAGCAATTTTTCCGACCACCCTTGCATCTTCCCACGAGCTCTCTCACTAACATGATCAAAAGTACCACTGGTGATACGTCCAACCGCAGTGGGGAGCCCCAAGTATCTCTCACTGAAAGCCTCGACTTGAATATTCAAGGTCGACTTCAAATCTTGCCTGATGGTGTCCGTGGTATTGGTGCTGAAATAAATAGAGCTTTTGTCCCGGTTCACACACTGGCCCGAAGCATCACCATAGATCTTCAGAATTTTGTTCAGACGGAAAGCACTGGCAGCGCTTGCATTAATGAAGATTAGACTGTCGTCTGCAAACAACAAATGAGAGACCCAGGGTGATCTATAGCTCACTCTTAGTCCCCGATCAATGTATCCATCATTGTAAAACTTCAACAATGAGGAAAAACCTTCTGCACAAAGCAAAAACACGTATGGAGAAACTGGATCACCTTGTCGAAAACCCCGAGATGGGGTGAAGAATGGAAGAAGCTCTCCATTAACCCGAACCGAAAAACGAACCGAGGTGGCACACTTCATTATCAGGCGAACGAAATTAATACTGAAGCCCAGACGAGACAAAATCGCCTCGAGGTAATGCCACTCCACCCGATCGTAAGCCTTCATCATGTCTAGCTTGACTGCACAAGAGAAGTTCTTCCCTTTCTTCCTTCTTCTCATCGTATGTATACTTTCATATGCAACAAGTACATTGTCTGTGATGAGACGACCAGGAACAAAAGCGCTATGCTCTTCACTAATAATATCATCCATGATGTATCGCAAGAGATTAGTAATAACTTTGGCCGCGATCTTGTAAAGGACCGGGCACAAAGCAATAGGACGATATTGTGAGATCGACTGTGGGTACCGTACCTTGGGAATAAGAGTGATGCTGGTATCGTTCAATCCCGACGGTAACTCGCCCCCATTCAGAAAATCTAGTACTGCCAAAGTCACGTCATTGCCGAGCAAGTCCCAATGCCGCTGATAAAACCCTGCAGTAAAGCCGTCAACACCAGGGGCCTTAGATGGAGCCATTTGGAACAAAGCCACTTTGACCTCATCTGCGGTGTATGGCTTGGTAAGATCATCATTCATGCCCTGAGTCACTTTGACGGGCACATGAGATAATAAGTAGCCTAAAAAAAAACTTGCGTTTGATACAAGTTCTGGTAGAAAGCTAGCACCTCGGCCTTGTCCTCTCTTTCAGTTTCACATACTGTACCGTCTGCATGCCATAAGCCATATATCTTGTTCATTCTCTTGCGCTGGGAAGCTTGTGCCTGAAAGTAGGAAGTGTTCCGATCGCCCTCGAGGAGCCATGGAACCCGTGAACGCTGGCGAAGCCACACCTCCTCTTGGTATAGCGCTTCCTTCAGCTTCTTTACAATACTTTTCTCCTCATCTGTTGGTCCCACCCCCATGGTAGAGCACCTGATGCGGTCTAATATCTTTTGAAGTTTCCTGACCGTGCGTGCCAAGCAACCAAATTCCTTTGAACCCCATGGCTCAAGAATAGACTGGAGGGACCCCAAGGCCGATGCAATCCCCTGGAGCCCTGGCGTGTGTTGAATTCCCCGCCAAGTATCACATACCAGGCGATCGTAATCCGAATGCGTCTGCCAAACATTCTCATAACGAAACTGTCTCTTAGCCCATGGCCCGTAAGATAGCATATCCTTAATCTCAGCTACGACAAAACAGTGATCAGACTCAACAGAGGGGAGATGTCTGACCCGTATATGTTGAAAAAGTTGCTGAAAATCTTCATTCCCAAAAGCTCGGTCTAGGCGTGCCTTTACATTTGCTGCACCTGCTTGCTGGTTGTCCCACGTATATGGTGTACCCGACCAGCCTAAATCTTGCATGGAAACCTCATCCATAACAGTCTGAAACACTCGCATGTGTGTTTCCGATCTTGCTCTTCTGCTAAAGTGTTCGAATGCATAGAGAGTTTCATTAAAATCCCCCATACACAGCCATGCTACATGGGGTATAGCAAAGAGAGTGTGCAGGAGCTGCCAGCTTTCACCACGATCTGAAGCTCTCGGCGCCCCGTAAAAACCAGTAAACCTCCATACCGAAGCACTCTGATTGTTACTATGAACCACCACATCAATGTGACACTTGCTGAAATTTTTCAACTCAACAGTCACATCACGTGACCAAAACAGACCAATGCCACCACCTAGGCCGACACTATCGACTGCAAAACACCCTCCAAAACCGAGGGTAAACTTCAAAGCCTCAACTCTTTTAGCTTGAATTTTCGTTTCCATCACAAAGAGAAGAGTGGGTCCTTCTAGCTTCAGTATACTGCGAAGCTCGCGAACTGCCTCGGGGTTCCCAAGCTCCCGGCAGTTCCAGCTCAAGCATGTCATTATATCAGGCCGGACCGCGGCGCGGTCTCTGCCGAATTCTCTGGAGTGGGCTTCTTTTTCTTTGGGTCCCGTACAAAGTCATCACCTTCCACTTCATTGCTAGCAGAAGTCTCACCATCTTTGCCAACAGTATCACCTCCATTGGCTGTACTCGGTTCCCCATCTGTGAGCAACAAGGTTTTCACCACCGGTCTGTATACTTGGTTCGGAGCATCTTTCCTCTTTGGTGGAGGCCTGTGCTTAATCGGGGAAATAACCTCTTCCCCCGGCTCCTTATTGGTGCTTGAGTTTCTAGTCGTTGGCTTGTTGCTGGCACCCTTCTGTGGATACTTAGAAGAATTATCACTACTTGGTGACTTCCGGGACTCGTCAGGAGCTCGTAATTTTGGGCCGAACGGGAGCTCTCCCTTCTCGTCCCTAGAACCAGGAGTTGGGCAATACAAGTCTGAGTGCCCTAACCTACCACAGGAGAAACAGAAGTAAGGTATATTTTCATACTGGATATCGTACATATCTACCTTCTTCCTCCTGGCAGAGTCTATCAAGATCCAACGCATGATCGGCTTTGCAACATCGATGGAAATTCTTGCTCGCAGAAACCCACCATTGTGGTCAAATTTAACTGAAAGAGCGTTCTTGTCTATCTGTTGAGCTATTGATTTCCACCATGCCTCATCACGCAAATTGTATGGCAGGTTAACAACCCTAGCCCATACTTGCAACTTATCAAACTTCACCTCATCCGGCCTCATGCAGTCATCAAATTCCGCTAGCACCACCGCATTCTTATTGATATGCCATGGGGATCCCCCCAAACACGATCCCTATCTCTCTGGTTCTCAAACTCTGCCACAAAGATGTTAATCCCGGCAGATCTGAACTGAAGACCTCATGGATTTCCCCATGCAAGGCGCAGGGCGTTGGTGATAGTCTGTATATGGAGTTGATTACGGTGTAGCACCTTACCAGCCAACAACCACTTCCCCGGTCCGTCCTTGATGCGATCATCAAGTATCAAAGGAGTAGCCTCTTCCTCGGAGATATCAAGTTTCCCTAGAGCTTCCTCCAGTTGTTTCCTGGCCGCGCGGCCCGCCAGAGGGTCGCTCTCCGGCACAGCCCTCGCCGCAGAGGTGGATCCTGCCATGCGCAAGTACTCCCCCTCGACGGATCTCTCGCACCAGCGATAGATCACCGGACGAAGGTTGTTTCCACATCCAAACCCTAATCGCCTCCAGCGCCGCCAGAGGTTTTAGGGTTAGGGAAAAATATTGTGTCGTACGAGTTAATGAATGGGTTGATTGCTTGGAGTAGAGGTCAAGTTTAGCAACAACCTGCGCCATCTTGTAATCTGTATGACTATATAACATGTATGCGTCCCTGCCGAACAGCATACGCTTCTAGTCTCTTATTCTTTCATGGTAATCAGAGCAATCCTCGAGCTCATCCATGGCGACGTCTTCAAGTTCCTTCCCCTCCTCGCGATTCGTGCACGCATCCACCGAGAAGCTCACCAAGGGCAATCAGGCTCTGTAGCGGTCGACCGTGCTCTCTGCTATCCGGGGAGCCCAGATGGTGAAGTACCTCGACGTTGAGCAGCCACCGCCGCCCACGCAGATCGACGTGACCTCCTCCGACGGCAAGACCACGGCGAAGGCGCCGAACCCAGACTTACAGACCTGGTATGTGCAAGACAATCAAGTTTTCTCGTATCTTCTGACAACTCTCCCTCGTGAGATAGCCATCCAGGTTGCATCCTGCCATACCTCGGCGGAGCTGTGGAACACGGTTGAGGGGATGCTTGCATCTCGCACCCGCTCCCAGACCACCAACGTCCGGATCGCCCTCGCCAACTTCCAGAAGGGCAACCTATCCATCACCGACTACGTTGGGAAGATCAGAACCCTCTGCGACAAACTGATCGCTGCAGGGAAGAGGGTGGACGAGGAAGATATTGTCTCCCACATCCTAGCCGGACTTGACGAAGAGTTCGACCATGTGGTTTCTGCCATGTGCTCCAGGGTAGAACCAGTCACCGCGTCTGAGCTATTTTCTTAGCTGCTCAGCTTCGAGACGAGGCTGAATCTCCGTGGCGGCGGTTCACAGTCATCTGCCAACGCTGCCACCCGAGGCTGCAGACAAGGCGGCAGCGGTGGTGACCGCGGCCGCAGACAGACCGGCAATGGTGGTGACCGCAGCGACCGTGGCTACCCCAAGCCAGGAGGCCGCAATGGTGGACATGGCGGCGGGCACGGCGACAACAACGACAGCGGCGGAGGCAACTACAACAACCATGCCTCCGCTCCCAGGGTTCAGTGCCAAATTTACGGGAAGATGGGCCATTCGGCATGGAAATGCTGGAAACGCTACGATGAATCCTACCAAGGTGTGGAGGAGAAATCGGCCAATCTTGCAGCTCCTCAGTATGGGGTGGACACCAACTGGCATCTTGACAGTGGTGCCACCGACCATATCACAAGCGACCTAGAGAAGCTGACCGTGCGCGACCGCTACAACGCAACAAGCAGATACACACCGCAAGCGGATCAGGTATGGTTATTAAACACGTTGGTCATTCGGCTATTCACACCCTAGATCGTGATCTCTATCTAAACAATATACTTCATGTACCCGAAGCCAACAAAAGGCTCATCTCTGCTAGCCGTCTTGCCGTTGACAATAATACCTTTGTTGAAATTCATCCCCACTCTTTTTTTGTAAAGGACCGGGGAACGAGGAAGGTACTTCTTCAAGGCAGGGGTAGACGAGGTCTCTACCCAGTAAGGCACACGGGCACCAGCGTCAACAAGCAAGTGCTAAGTGCCACCAAGATATCTCCGGATAGGTGGCATCGACGCTTAGGACATCCATCTTCAGTTATTGTTAGCAAAGTCATTAGTCAGAATAATCTCCCGTGTGCCAATGATTTCAATAAATAGTCTGTATGTGACGCCTGTCAAAAAGGCAAAAGTCACCAACTTCCTTATCCACATTCAATAAGTGAATCAAAGTTTCCTCTAGAACTTGTGTTTTCTAATGTTTGGGGTCCTGCTGTTGAAACAGTAGGAAGAAAGCAATATTATGTGAGTTTCATAGATGATTTCAGTAAATTTACATGGATTTATCTCATCAAACACAAGTCTGAGGTGTTTCAGAAATTTCATGATTTTCAGAATCTTGTGGAAAGACAGTTTGATCGCAAGATTCTTGCTCTTCAAACAGATTGGGGTGGGGAGTATGTAAAACTAAACTCCTTTTCACCCGCATAGGCATATCTCACCATGTCTCTTGTCCCCACGCCCATCAACAGAATGGGTCGGCTGAGAGGAAGCATCGACACATAGTTGAGGTAGGCCTGTCACTTCTTGCCCAAGCTTCTATGCCTTTGAAGTTTTGGGATGAAGCCTTCATTGCCGCAA
The DNA here is from genome assembly GCF_018294505.1 of Triticum aestivum. Classification (NCBI taxonomy): domain Eukaryota; kingdom Viridiplantae; phylum Streptophyta; class Magnoliopsida; order Poales; family Poaceae; genus Triticum; species Triticum aestivum. The sequence goes on from NC_057806.1 coordinate 705,343,372, forward strand.
CCTATTTGATAACTAGGACTCCTAGCAAGGTTATCAACTTTGAAACACCTTTTGAACGACTCTTTCATGAAAAACCCAACTACTCTATCCTTCGCATATTTGGGTGTGCTTGCTGGCCCAATCTTCGACCCTACAATAATCACAAACTCCAATTCCGATCAAAACAATGTGCTTTCCTTGGGTACAACAATCTCCATAAAGGTTTTAAGTGCCTTGATATCTCCACTGGACGTGTTTATATCTCCAGGGACGTTGTATTTGATGAAAACGTTTTTCCCTTTGCTACACTTCATCCTAACGCCGGTGCACGTTTACGTGCTGAGATCCTTTTGCTTTCACCAGACCTATTAAATCCTACTGATCAAGGGGGTGAAATCATTGCTCATGATCATTTGTTTAATAACCCTAACCATAATGGAGACAGCGGTGAAAAACACGGCGCTCCAAACTGTGATTTTATGCAGCAACAGAAAAACCCTGGCGGCGCTGGACACAAGGCAGATACGCCTGCGGGCGTTAATCCCACGAGATTTGGTGTCAGCATGCAGGCTGACGCGGCGATGGATCCCCAGGCGGATCCCCTGACGCCGCCTGCCTCCCCTGGAGATCGGTCGGGTGGGCCGGCTGGTGATTGGTCGGGAGGACCGGATGTCCCCTCGCCCTCCTCTGGTGCGCGCCACGCGTCAGGTGTCGGCACGAGCGGGCCAGGCGCGCCTCCGTCGTCACATGCAGCCGGCGGCATGTCGCCTGGTCCACCTGCGCAGTTCCCAAGCGCGCCTTCGTCGTCACGTGCGGGCGGCATGTCGCCTGGTTCTCCTGTGCCCGTGCGCGATCCGAGCATGGCAGTCGAGGAGGATTCGCCCGCTGGTGCTTCATTGGATGAGGGCGGGCCGGGATCTTCTGCGGCTGCTGATCCAGTACACAACGACACACCAGCACGTATGACTACACGTGCACAGAGAGGTATTTTGAAACCATCAAAGTTTAAAGATGGAACAGTAAGGTATGACAAGAATTTCAAGTTTGCAAATTTTGCCTCCACCGGTGAACCACAAAATGTAACAGAGGCATTGAGTAATCATGAGTGGAAAAATGCTATGAATATAGAATATGATGCACTCATGAGAAACAAGACTTGGCACTTAGTTCCTTCGAAGCAAGGGAGGAATGTAATAGATTGTAAGTGGGTGTACAAGGTTAAAAGAAAATCTGATGGCACAATAGATAGGTACAAGGCTAGACTAGTGGCTAAAGGTTTCAAGCAACCCTATGGTATTGATTATGAAGATACATTTAGTCCAGTTGTTAAGGCTGCTACTATCAGACTTGTTCTGTCTATTGCTGTTTCCAGGGGTTGGAGTCTTCGTCAATTGGATGTTCAGAATGCGTTTCTACATAGCATTCTCGAGGAAGAGGTTTATATGCGGCAACCACCTGGATTTGAGGATGGCTCAAAATCGCACCATATAGGTAAGTTGGACAAGGCCTTATATGGTTTAAAGCAGGCACCCAGAGCCTGGTATTCAAAACTAAGCATGAAGCTGCAACAGCTTGGTTTTCGGGCCTCTAGAGGAGATACTTCACTGTTCTTCTTCAAGAAAGGGAAGGTGATCATTTATATGTTAATTTATGTTGATGATATAATTGTTGCCGGTTCATCTCAAGATGCTACCTTGGCCTTGTTAAGAAACTTGAGACATGAGTTTGCACTCAAGGACCTGGGAGAGTTGCATTATTTTTTGGGCATTGAAGTTAAAAAGATGCATGATGGTATTATGTTGACTCAAGAAAAATATGCCAAAGATATAATCAAGCGTGTAGGCATGAAGGATTGTAATCCTTCCACTACACCTATGTCAACTACTGATAAGCTGTCATTGCATGAAGGAAAAACACTAAATTCAGAAGAAGGGACTAAGTATAGGAGCATAGTTGGTGCACTTCAGTACTTAACTCTGACCAGGCCTGATATATCTTTTGCTATAAACAAGGTTTGTCAGCTCTTACATGCTCCTACTTCTGTACATTGGACATCAGTGAAAAGGATATTAAGATATATTCAGGGAAGTTCTGGAATAGGGCTAAAATTGTGTAGATCTCCATCAACTGCAATAAGTGCATTCTCTGATGTAGACTGGGCTGGTTGTCCAGATGACAGGAGGTCTCCTGGAGGTTTTGCTATTTTCCTTGGATCTAATCTTATATCTTGGAATGCAAAGAAACAAGTAACAGTGTCACGTTCCAGTACTGAAGCTGAATACAAGTCACTGGCTAATGCGACTACTGAGGTAATGTGGATAGAAACCCTACTTGATGAGTTGGGTGTTGGAAGATCACATGCACAACTTTGGTGTGACAATCTGGGTGAAACTTATCTTTCTGCAAATTCTGTATTTCATGCAAGAACAAAGCATATAGAAATTGACTATCATTTTGTTCGAGAAAGAGTAGCACAGAAACTACTAGAAATACAATTCATTCCAACAGGAGATCAAGTTGCTGATGGCTTTACTAAGCCTCTACAAGTTCGGCAGTTCCAAGCCTTCAAGAACAATCTGAACCTTGACATGTTAAGATTGAGGGAGGATGTTAAACGATAGGCTTGTAGAGAATGTATAGGTAGAAATACATGACAACATGTCACGTATGTGTTGTAACGCATACAATGTAATCTGGTTCAGCAGGTTGTTAGCTAGATAGATCTTATCCTGGTATAGCTTGGAGTAGAGGTCAAGTTTAGCAACAACCTGCGTCATCTTGTAATCTGTATGACTATATAACATGTATGCATCCCTGCCGAACAGCATACGCTTCCAGTCTCTTATTCTTTCACTTACTATGGATGAGTGGTGGGCTAGTGCAAGACCAAGGCTACAAGGGGACAAGAAAAAAGCGCTCAACACTCTTGTGATTTTGGTAGTCTGGTCCGTATGGAAAGAGAGGAACAACTGGGTTTTCGATGGGATTTTCACACCCATCCAGCGTATCATAGACCAGATCAACATGGATGCTCGCTTTTGGGTCGTAGCAAGTTATGGTAGGCTTAGGATCCCGTATGCAGCAGGGTAGGCTCTTAGGCTTCTAGTTGCCGATGGCCTGTTTTTTTTTTCCGAATTGTGGTCGTTTGTACCTTATACTGTGTTTTCTTTCTCTCCTATACCTATTAATATATACATGCAGCACTCCTGCATGGTTCGAAATAAACAAACTCGAACCAGACACCAGAAATCGGTGAGTAGTTCCTCAGCAACCGCGCGCTCACTCGCTCACTCGCACCACACGAGGGGAGAGAAGGTATTACCTCATTTTTTGTTTATAGGGCTCAATTTGTAAATGTTTCCAAGCAAGATAAATGGTGAGTTGCGGAATAAATTTCGTAGTTTGCAAAAATACTTAATTACAATGTATGCACCGGCGGTCCGACCAGTAAAAACCTGAACCGACATTTTTCCGGTTCGATTTCTGGTTTGGTTTTTTGAACTATGGGTTAGTCAGATGACAGGGAAGGAAGGAAGGATGGTGGCGTCTGTATCATAGTTTTAAATAGCCAGCTATAGCCCCGCTATAGCTCCGCTATAGCTGTTTGAGGGTGTTGTCGCTAAATGATTTCATGTACAATTTGTCGCTATAGCCCGCTATAGCCTAGCTATAGCTCTTTTTAAGGGTCGCCGCTAAACGCCATAGCCCGCTATTTAAAACAATTGGTCTGTATGCATGGCAGCTGGTTGGGCCAATTGGGCTTCTACGGGACGGGCCTCTTTCTTGGTTCACATTGTTGGGAAACACTCACTTATACTCAGAAGTATGATCCCTTTCAATCGTCAGACGGGTGCTCTTCCGTTGATTTCTTTCCAATCGCAGGGCGGGAAAGCTCCAACAAGATTCTGTTAAAATCACCCGTAATCCCCGGACAGAAAATAAACACGACCGTGATCCTCCACTAATCTCGTACCTTCCTCCCCCACCCACCTCGGCAAGTTTCCTCCCAAATCGCTCCAGGTAATTGTTCTCCACCGCGCTCGCCGACGCCACTCTGCACCGTGCCACCCCGCCGTTATCCCTTGCCCGGCGCTAGCTCCACCATACTAGCCTGCAGTCTCCGCGGTCACATGCGGAGGTCAGCATCAGCAGACGGCCACGTAGGAGAACCAGGCGCTCGTGTGCTGCCGTAGACCTACCGTGCGTGGCTGTGATATGCTAGCACTAGCTGTGGCCTTGTTTGTAGTTGACTGGAAGCCGCCATCAACGTTGTTTCTTTCGTGCATCACTACGTCGACCTGACCGAGAAGCTCATGTGCATCCGTGTGTTGATGCATCCATAGTCCATGTTTCGAAAGAAAAAAAATTGTTTCTATTGTTCTTTTTTTTTCGAACACCATTTTGATCAAAACACAACCCCCTGTATGTTGTGACAGACCAACTCGTTGCCTCGCACAAACCTTTTTCTGACTACCTTACTTGCTATTCTGTTTTTTTTATGTATTCTAGTTTGAGCATTGCCCCCATGCTTCTAGTTTCATCACATACTCCAGCATATGTCGCGCAAGCTTCACATTATTCTTTTCTGGTTTACCTCATTTCTTCATTGCCGTTGTGTGCTTAACCGGTTAATTTCTTATCTCTCATGCTAGTTATTTTTTGTTTATCATATGTTATCAATTGTTCTGACAATTCCAACATTATTATCTTTGCTAATGTCCAAAATTTACAGATGTCAATGCACGAGTGATAACGGAAGCAATTCATCCATGTTTGAGTTGGTCTTGTCCCGGCGGTTGTGCTTCCATGGTCTTGCTAGCTTGGCATGTACATTCTCATCGTCAAGGTAGAAGGATGCGCGAACACCGTCGGTGGGGTTCGAAGCAACTTCTGTGGATCGCACCAGGCGATCAAGGGAGGCGACGAGGGTTCCCTTGCGCGCCGCCGGTTCCCTCTCTCTCCGTCGGCTGCTCCGGCGGCGGGAGGGTAGGGGAACCTCGGGTTTGTTCACTAGGTGGGTGTGTAGTAGGGTTAGGGTTGAGGGAGACGTCGCCGAGGCCGTTGCGGTGGTGTCGCGTTGAAATAAGTTTCTCCGGGCTCCGTCCATGGTCAGGTGAGGCTTTTGCCTTCGTCTAGGAGCCAGCGGAGTTGGGGATCCCCGGATCTCGTCGAGGTCGCGGGCTATGGTGGCTGGAGGTCCATTGGCACTGGCCGTTTGGATCCTCAGATGGGCGATGGATGCAAGGAGACGAAGACCTTTCTTCTTCCTTGTTGGTATGATTTGCTGCTGCTGTTCTTCTCCTTCCTCTACGCTGATGCTGGTGGGAGATCTTGCTTTGTCCGGGCGGATGGCTCGGCCCCGGTGCTGGACCGGTCGGATGACTCGAGTTCGCTTCCTTCCGGAAGGGACACTTTTCGCGGTACTCAAAGCCAAAGATGGCGACAGCTATTGCAGGTGTGTTGGATTGATGTCCATGCCCTCTCAGTGATGGTGTCAAGAAAGGAGGAAGCAGCGTGGCGGCAATTGTACCGTGGTCGAAGATGATGACCTGTTTACGACTGGTTGCAGATCCTTCTGCTGCATGAGTCTTCTCTCAAGATTCAGGGATGATGAAACAGAGCTCCGGAGATCTTCTTGTGTTATGGTTGTCTTAGAATACTTTATGTGTTCATGGTCCTTTGTGTTTGCGTTTCAGTGTGCTTGTAAGGGTCAACTACTTTGTACTGATTCGTGATTTGAATGAAAAAATCTAAAAAAAAAGCAACTTATGTGGAAGCAAATTTGAAAATCTTTTGAAGCAAATTCTATTTTCTTTGGAAGCAAGTTCTACTTTTTTTATGCATTGTTTGTTGGAAATAATTTTTTATTTAGTTGGAGTCACGATTGTCGATACATTCAAAACAATTCTCAGGTTGCATGTAACATATTTTTTTCTGCTAAAAAAATACACTGGACACAACTTGTAACTATACCAGACTAAGACAATCTCAAACAATTGTACCAAGACAGAAGCAATCTCCAGATTCCATGCAAACTCTAACCGTATGGAACCAATTTAATTGAGACAACACGGAAACAGTTTGATGGAAAGAAAACAGTCCAAAACAATCTCTCCCTAATAATAAACCAACGATTGCTTCTGGTCGTCCGTCATCGGCCTTTTTGCAAAAACGCCCCCTCGGTTATGAGAAATTAACCCGCAGTCCTCGTCGTAAGTCAAGCGGAACCGGTACGAAGGAGAGAAAAGGAAAAAAATAGCCCAGCCGCCGCACCACCCTGCCTCCTCGATCCCATCTTCACCTCCAGCCCGCCGCCACCTCCTGCCCCGCTCCGCTTCGCCGTGCGCCGCACGCCGCCCGTCCCCGCCGCCGCCACTTCCCGCCCCGCCCTGCCGCGCGCGGCCCCTCTTCTCCATCTCTCCCTCGCCATCTCCCTCCCCCCTCCCTGTTCCACCCCCACCCCTACTCCCAGCAGGCTCAACCATGGTGGTCAACACGAGGACGTGAGCGTGCACGGGTGGCGCCGGTGGACGAGGTGAGTGATGATGCTTCTCCCTATTGGCTATAGAGAGAGATGTAGGGTCAGATTTGATTTGCTTGTGTTATGGTAATTGGTCAAAGTGACAATGATATGCCACTACTGATGCCAGAGGTTGTGACATTTATTTTATGATAGATCAAAATCGGTTGATGATGGAGCGCAAGTAGCACAAGTTAATCATGTGCACTTCCCATTATTGAATATCAGGTACAATGTTTTTGATTTCTTACTTGAGTTGTTACTCATTACTTTTTTAATCAGGGTATTGTAGTCAATGCATCGCTACTTCCATGTATACAGTGGAAGTAATTGTGTACACATTTGCATTCTTCCAAATTGCACTTTACATGGGGTAAATGATCGTGTTGGTCTCTACGCTGCAGATATGCCAAACTAAAGGAGGCGGCTAGAGGAAGCATTGGAGGCCAAGTTCAGCAGCAACGGTCAGCTGTCGTCGGTGGCCGGCCGGTGACATTTGCGAAGGAATGAGGGTGGCCGGAGACCGACAACAGGGGGCTGTTGAACTAGCCAAGCTACCATCACTCCATCATCCCCGGAGATCGTTCGGTGATGTCCAATGCATCATGTCATGGACTGGAGCGCGGACTGCCCTGCGCAAGTAGGTTATGTGCTTGAGACGATTGAATGTCCGATAATATGATAAACCTGCAGCGAACAGCAGCTCCAAACTCCATTGCTTGATCTCAAGATAGCTCTATTAAATCTCTTGATGGTATAACAGGACATTAGCAGGAATTCCTGATGACTGAGAAAATTATGGCAGACATTCTTGATGGTATATTAAATCTTGGTTTGATGGGTACTTTTCTGAAGAAACTATTGAGTCCCAGGTATTGTGATTCTCGCAAATATTTTCCTATGCTTGCATATGCCAGTGCCTGATTCCGAGTCCAATCACTGTGTATGTGAAAGTAATGTTTGTATCCATTCAGGCGGATCAACTTATTTTCACGTCAGATTTTAGGTGTTTCCAAGCTAGGCAGCGATTTCTTCTTCAGAAGACCACACCGCGGGCATTATCTTAAGTGGACCATTGACCTGCAATTTTTGCCTTTCGCATGTACAGGCTTATTATGTGTGGATTTTGAAAGCTATTTCTACATATTCTATCTCCTTTGAGACTAAACTGTGTAGCTGCTCTGCATCAGTTCACCTGCTCAATAATTGTGCTAGAGGAGTTAGTCATAGTATGTCTAGAAATCCCTTGGAGCACTACTCTAGGTAACATTGTTATGTTGTCTTTGCTAGAAAACTGTATATGTAGTCTAGAATTGGGTGTACATGTTGGTTCAGCCCATGGACGTTTTCTTTGAGATTCACTTATGGACCTTGCAGTAATGTACTCCCTCGGTAAACAAATATAAGACATTTTAGGTCACTAAAGTAGTTACCTGAAATATCTTATATTAGTTTATAGAGGGAGTATTAATTTTTGTCTTGATGCATTTTAAATTAAACTAAAAAGTGTCTATCTGAATTTTGAGCTGAATCTGAACCATGGTTTGCATTCAGCTATATTTCTAAAACATTGCACAAAGTCCTATATTTAGGATGCCAAGTTTCTTCTCTCCTGTAGGAAATTTTGGCCCTATATATTCTAAATTTTTGTCATATTCAGTTTTAATGGTCGGAAAGAAACAATGTTATTTTTTATTATCAAATGGAGTCAAGTTGCTAATCTGTAATTTACGTCAAGACGTAAGGAAGTCTTATTTTTGTGTGTCGTTGCTTATGCCTTTTATATTTAGAGGATATTATGGGCTTATGTCCAGTAATGGTAATAGAGTTGTTCCCACTATAGATTTCCAAAACAATAAAGGTTAAGCTTCGAAAGCAAACCAAATTGAATCTTCGGAAGCAAGGATCGTCCCAGTTGAAAACAACGTACTCCCTCTATTCCAAATTACTCGTCGTGGTTTTATTGAACTAAAACCACGACGCGTAATTTGAAACGGAGGGAGTAGGAAGCAAACAAAAATAATCCTTAGGATTGAAAACTTCGTACGACCCAAAGAATTTTTGGGAAGCAACGATCCTGTTTGGAAGCAAATTTTAGGAAGCAAGGGCCCTCGTAATTGGAAACAAATAAAATATCTTTAAATAACTATGCCTTGATTTCAGGGAGAATTGTTAGGAAATTAATTAATTGCAATTACTGCCAAATCTGCATGAAACGGACTCAAACGGGGGAGTTTGCTGGTGGATCGGACGATGTGCATGCTTCTATCGAATGGCCACGGACTAGTCTATGTATTAAAAATCAGTAATCTGATGCCTAGTAGTTCCTCACATTGTTTGTTGGGTTAATTATCATTTTGCCTTTAGTGGTGTCCATGTGCTCAGTTTTGCCCTCAGGTGCGAATTGTATTCAGTTTTGCCCCTAGTCCATGCACAACTACTATGACGATGTCAAACGGTTATATTTGAGTCCATTTTGTCCGCCGATGTTAGTGGTTGTGGGTCCGGATCTTACACGTGAGACCGCATGGACGTGGGTCCGAAACTGACATGTAGGCCCGTGCAACTAAATCCCCAAATCATTCGTAGGATTCTAGCTCACTCTGCCCATCCGCCGGCCGGCTGTCCTGCGCCGCAGCCGTCGCCGCCACCTGCGCCGCAGCCAGCACCTGCCCAGCCACCAGCTGCACGGCCTGCTCCGTTGCTACCGTCTTGCGCCGACGCTCCACCGCTACCTGCGATGCCCGCCACCTTCCTGCGATGCCATGGGTGGGGCGCCTGCCACCTGCTCGACCCGCGGCGCGGCCTCCTTCCGTGCGCCCGGCCGGAGCACTCAAAGGAGAGGGGCTGCTGGAGCTGTTTGAACTAGGAGGAAGAACCCCAGGGCGAAATGGCGAGCAACGGCGACCAAGGAGTATTTGGCGAGGTAGGCATCGGGCTGGAGATCCGCCGCGTTCTCGACTGGGTTCTCGAGGGGTAAGTCACACATCTTGTTTAGATTGAGCTTAGTTGTGTATTTGAAAAGTCGATTCGAGTAGGTTTGCCCAATTAGTGTGTTGATTGCGTCTTCATTTTTCGTCGGTTAGGATGGAGTTGCGGTTTGCTTTCTTGATGCACATTAGAAGGGACAGGTACATGTTTGATGCAAAGGATAAGAAGAAATACCAAGGAGGTTTCGATTATCGGTTGCCAATGGCTAGTAATTGGAGTTTCAGACAATTTGGGGAGGTAATTTGTAGCCAATATATATCCTTGGGGTTTGCTTGATGAAGTGGTATACAAATACTATGATGGGGAAAAGAAATAGGTGACAGTTAGTAATGATGAAGAGCTGGCTACCATGTTTGTTAGGCGTAAAGAGAAAGATAATTTTCATATGAGGCTGCAAGTTGATGTGCTTGAGCAGGCATTTGGACCTAGGATGACGGGTGCAACATCTCGGGGAGAACCAAGTCGTCGTAATGGCATCTCTAGCCAGAACAGTTCAGTTGGTGCACGGCGACGTGGTGGCTCGACAAGTGTGGGCGACGGCAGTAGGCCCCCCCCTTGAAGTGGAGCCTGATGACTGCAATTCTGGGGTTGATGAAGAGAAGCTATATTGTGATGTTATATTCGAATTTACGACGGGCACCTCGGGCTGAAAACCAAGATGAGGCTCACAATGCAGTCCGTGTGGATGATGACACGGTGGGTGAGGACGAAAACCTTGCAGCTGTTGAATGGGACCCTTTGAACCCTCATATGGAAGAAGGTACCCTTTTTGCATCCATGAATGAGTGTAGAAATGCACTTGTGACATATTGCATCAAGGTAGAACGTACTTTCAAATTTGACAAGAGCGATCAAGTACGTTACAGAGTGCACTGTCCGACTGAGAGTTGTCCATGGAGGTTGCTCGCATCTAAAATGCGAAATAACACTAATGTTCAAGTCAAAGTGAACCCTTTTAAGACACATGCCAAGAATCAACCCTTAGAAAGGATACAATCAGTAGAGCCAAGTCAAGATGGGTGGCAGAAGAAGTAAAGACGTGGGTGAAAGAAAACTAGCAAGTGGGTCCAAAGGAATTGCAGAAGAACATCAAAGATAAGTTCAAGATAGATTTACCATACATGAGGTTGTTCAACGGTAAACAACATGCTATGGATTCTATTTATGGTAACTGGCAGGAAAGTTTTCAATTTTTGTATTTATTCAAAGGTGAAGTGGAGAGGACAAGCCCAGGTAGTATTGTAGATATTGATCACCAGACCGTGGAGTACACATTCAGGGGAGTGACAAAGACCAAGGAATGCTTTAGGAGGGTTTTTGTCTGCTTTGAGGCTTGTCGCCAGGGTTTTTTGGCAGGCCGCAGGCCTTATTTGGCTATTGATGCCACTTTTCTCACGGGGAGGTTTAAAGGACAGTTAGTAGCTGTTGGGGATCGTTGCAGAAACTAAAAAATTTCTACGCATCACCAAGATCAATCTATGGAGTAACTAGCAACGAGAGAGAGAGGGGAGTGCATCTTCATACCCTTGAAGATCGCGAGTCGGAAGCATTGCAAGAACGCGGTTGGAGGAGTCATACACGTAGCGATTCAGATCGCGGCCGAATCCGATCTAAGCACCGAACAACGGTGCCTCCGCGTTCAACACACGTGCATCCCGGTGACATCTCCCGCGCCTTGATCCAGCAAGGAGGAGGGAGAGGTTGAGGAAGAAGGCTCCAACAGCAGCACGGCGACGTGGTGGTGATGGAGTGGCAGTTCTCCGGCAGGGCTTCGCCAAGCTCACACGGGAGGAGGAGAGGTGTTGGGGAGGGGCTGCGCCTTGGATGTGGTACTGCAGCCCCCCTCGCCCCTCTATTTATAGGGAGAAGGGGGAAGGGGGCCGGCCCCTCTAGATGAGATCTAGAGGGGGGGCGGCCAAGGGGGAGGGGGCTTGCCCCCCAAGCAAGGGTGGCGCCCCTTTAGGGTTCCCCAAACCCTAGGCGCATGGGCCCTAGGGTGGGATGGCGCCCAGCCCACTAGGGGCTGGTTCCCTTCCACCTACAGCCCATAAGGCCCTCCGGGGCAGGTGGACCCTCCCGGTGGACCCCCGAAACCCCTCCGGTGGTCCCGGTACAATACCAGCATACCCCTGAATATTTCCGGTGACCGTTTGATGACTTCCCCTATAGAAATATTCACCTCCGGACTATTCTGGAACTCCTCGTGATTTCTGGGATCTTATCCGTGACTCCGAATAACATTCGATAATCACATACAGATCTTCCTAATAACCCTAGCGTCATCGAACCGTAAGTGTGTAGACCCTATGGGTTCGGGAACCATGCAGACATGACCGAGACAACTCTCCGGCCAATAACCAACAGCGGGATTTGGATACCCATGTTGGCTCCCACATGTTCCACGATGATCTCATCGTATGAACCACGATGTCAAGGATTCAAGCAATCCCGTATACAATTCCCTTTGTCAATCGGTACATTACTTGCCCGAGATTCGATCGTCGGTATCCCAATACCTCGTTCAATCTCGTTACCGGCAAGTCACTTTACTCGTTCCGCAACACATCATACCATGACCAACCCTTAGTCACATTGAGCTCATTACGATGATGTCTTACCGAGTGGGCTCAGAGATACCTCTCCGTCATACGGAGTGACAAATCCCAGTCTCGATTCGTGCCAACCCAACAGACACTTTCGGAGATACCTGTAGTGCACCTTTATAGCCACCCAGTTACGTTGTGACGTTTGGCACACCCAAAGTATTCCTACAGTATCCGGGAGTTTCACAATCTCATGGTATAAGGAAAAGATACTTGACATTAGAAAAGTTTGAGCAGACGAACTACACGATCTTGCTCTATGCTTAGGATTGGGTCTTGTCCATCACATCATTCTCCTAATGATGTGATCCGGTTATCAATGACATCCAATGTCCATGGTCAGGAAATTGTAACCATCTATTGATCAACGATCTAGTCAACTAGAGGGTCACTAGGGACATGTTGCGGTCTATGTATTCACACATGTATTACAATTTTCGGATAACATAATTATAGCATGAACAATAGACAATTATTATGAACAAGGAAATATAATAATAACCATTTTATTATTGCCTCTAGGGCATATTTCCAACAGTCTCCCACGTGCACTAGAGTTAATAATCTAGTTACATTGTGATGAATCGAACACCCATAGAGTTCTGGTGTTGATCATGTTTTGCTCGAGGAAGAGGTTTAGTCAACGGATCTGCAACATTCAGGTCCGTATGCACTTTACAAATATCTATGTCTCCATTTTGAACATTTTCACGAATGGAGTTTAAGCGACGCTTGATATGCCTGGTCTTCCTGTGAAACCTGGGCTCCTTGGCAAGGGCAATATCTCCAGTGTTGTCATAGAAAAGAGTCAACCGGCCCGACGCATTGGGAATAACTCCTAGGTCGGTAATGAACTCCTTCATCCAGATTGCTTCTTGTGCTGCCTCCGAGGCTGCCATGTACTCCGCTTCACATGTAGATCCCGCCACGACGCTTTGCTTGCAACTACACCAGCTGACTGCCCCACCATTCAAAATATACACGTATCCGGTTTGTGACTTGGAGTCATCCAGATCCGTGTCGAAGCTAGCATCGACATAACCCTTTACGACGAGCTCTTCGTCACCTCCATAAACGAGAAACATATCCTTAGTCCTTTTCAGGTACTTCAGGATATTTTTGACCGCTGTCCAGTGTTCCATGCCGGGATTACTTTGGTACCTTCCTACCAAACTTACGACAAGGTTTACATCAGGTCTGGTACACAACATGGCATACATAATAGACCCTATGGCCGAGGCATAGGGGACGACACTCATCTTTTCTCTATCTTCTGCCGTGGTCGGGCATTGAGTCGTGCTCAATCTCATACCTTGCAATACAGGCAAGAACCCCTTCTTGGACTGATCCATATTGAACTTCTTTAATATCTTGTCAAGGTATACGTACTTTGTGAAAGACCAATGAGGCGTCTCGATCTATCTCTATAGATCTTGATGCCTAATATATAAGCAGCTTCTCCAAGATCCTTCATTGAAAAACACTTGTTCAAGTAGGCCTTTATGCTTTCCAAGAATTCTATATCATTTCCCATCAATAGTATGTCATCCACATATAATATGAGAATTGCTACAGAGCTCCCACTCACTTTCTTGTAAACACAGGCTTCTCCATAAGTCTGCGTAAACCCAAACGCTTTGATCATCTCATCAAATCGAATGTTCCAACTCGGAGATGCTTGCACCAGCCCATAGATTGAGCGTTGGAGCTTGCACTCCTTGTCAGCATTCTTAGGATCGACAAAACCTTCTGGCTGCATCATATACAATTCTTCCTTAAGGAAACCATTAAGGAATGCCGTTTTGACGTCCATTTGCCATATCTCATAATCATAGAATGCGGCAATTGCTAACATGATTCAGACGGACTTCAGCTTTGCTATGGGTGAGAAAGTCTCATCATAGTCAACCCCTTGAACTTGTCGATAACCCTTAGCGGCAAGCCAAGCCTTATAGATGGTCACATTACCATCCGCGTATGTCTTCTTCTTAAAGATCCATTTATTTTCTATGGCTCGCCGATCATCGGGCAAGTCAGTCAAAATCCATACTTCATTTTCATACATGGATATCTCGGATTTCATGGCTTCCAGCCATTTGTCGGAATCTGGGCCCGCCATTGCTTCTTCATAGTTCGAAGGTTCACCATTGTCTAACAACATGATTTCCAGGACAGGGTTGCCATACCACTCTGGTGCGAAACGTGTCCTTGTGGACCTATGAAGTTCAGTAGCAACCTGATCTGAAGTTTCATGATCATCATCATTAACTTCCTCTCTAGTCAGTGCAGGCACCTCAGAAACATTTTCTCGAGCTGCGCCACTCTCCAGTTCAAGAGGCAATACTTCATCAAGTTCTACTTTCCTCCCACTTACTTCTTTCGAGAGAAACTCTTTCTCTAGAAAGGATCCATTCTTGGCAACAAAGATTTTGCCTTTGGATCTGAGGTAGAAGGTATACCCAATAGTTTCCTTAGGGTATCCTATGAAGACGCATTTTTCCGATTTGGGTTCGAGCTTTTCAGGTTGAAGCTTCTTGACATAAGCACCGCATCCCCAAACTTTCAGAAACGACAGCTTAGGTTTCTTACCAAACAACAATTCATACAGTGTCGTCTCAACGGATTTCGACGGATCCCTATTTAAAGTGAATGCGGCAGTCTCTATAGCATAACCCCAAAATGACAGCGGTAGATCGGTAAGAGACATCATAGATCGTACCATATCCAATAGAGTGCGATTACGACGTTCGGACACACCATTACGCTGAGGTGTTCCAGTCGGCATGAGTTGTGAAACAATTCCGCATTTCTTGAAGTGCGTGCCAAATTCATGACTCAAATATTCTCCCCCACGATCTGATCGTAAGAACTTGATTTTCCTGTCACGTTGATTCTCAACCTCACTCTGAAATTCCTTTAACTTTTCAAAGGTCTCAGACTTGTGTTTCATTAAGTAGACATACCCATATCTACTCAAGTCATCAGTGAGGGTGAGAACATAACGATAGCCTCCGCGAGCCTCAACACTCATTGGACCGCACACATCAGTATGTATAATTTCCAATAAGTTGGTTGCTCGCTCCATTGTCCCGGTGAACGGAGTCTTGGTCATTTTTCCCATGAGGCATGGTTTGCACGTGTCAAATGATTCATAATCAAGAGACTTCAAAAGTCCATTTGCGTGGAGTTTCTTCATGCGTTTGACACCAATGTGACCAAGGCGGCAGTGCCACGAGTATGTGAGACTAGCATTATCAACCTTACATCTTTTGGCATTCACACTATGAATATGTGTAACATCACGTTCGAGATTAAATAAGAATAAACCATTGACCAGCGGGGCATGACCATAAAACATGTCTCTCATATAAATAGAACAACCATTATTCTCAGATTTAAATGAGTATCCATCTCGCATTGAACGATATCCAGATACAATGTTCATGCTCAAAGCTGGTACTAAATAACAATTATTGAGGTTTAAAACTAATCCCGTAGGTAAATGTAGAGGTAGCGTGCCGACGGCGATCACATCGACCTTGGAACCATTCCCGACGCGCATCGTCACCTCGTCCTTTGCCAGTCTCCGTTTATTCCACAACTCCTGTTTTGAGTTACAAATATGAGCAACGCACCAGTATCAAATACCCAGGAGGTACTACGAGCGCTGGTTAGGTACACATCAATAACATGTATATCACATATACCTTTGACATTGCCGGCCTTCTTATCCGCTAAGTACTTGGGGCAGTTCCGCTTCTAGTGACCGTTTCGCTTGCAATAAAAGCACTCAGTCTCAGGCTTGGGTCCATTCTTTGGCTTCTTCCTGGTAGCTTGCTTACCGGGCATGGCAACTCCCTTGCCGTCCTTCGTGAAGTTCTTTTACCCTTGCCTTTCTTGAACTTAGTGGTTTTATTCACCATAAACACTTGATGTTCCTTTTTGATTTCCACCTCCGCTGATTTCAGCATTGAATATACCTTAGGAATGGTCTTTTCCATCCCCTGCATATTGAAGTTCATCAAAAAGCTCTTGTAGCTGGGTGGGAGCGACTGAAGGATTCTGTCAACGACCACGTCATCCGGGAGATTAACTCCCAGTTGAGAGAAGCGGTTGTGCAACCCAGACATTTTGAGTATGTGCTCGCTGACGGAACTATTCTCCTCCATCTTACAACAGTAGAACTTGTCGGAGACTTCGTATCTCTCGACCCGGGCATGAGCTTGGAAAACCATTTTCATCTCTTGGAACATCTCATATGCTCCGTGTTGCTCAAAACGCTTTTGGAGCCCCGGTTCTAAGTTGTAAATCATGCCGCACTGAACCAGGGAGTAATCATCACTGCGCGTCTGCCAGGCATTCATAACGTCTTGATCTGCTGGGAAAACAGGTGCTTCACCTAGCGGTGCATCAAGGACATATGCTTTCTTGGCAGCTATGAGGATAATCCTCAGGTTACGGACCCAGTCCGTGTAGTTGCCGCCATCGTCTTTTAGCTTTGTTTTCTCTAGGAACGCGTTGAAGTTGAGGGCAACATTAGTGTGGGCCATTTGATCTACAAGACATATTGCAAAGTTTTTAAGACTATGTTCATGATAATTAAGTTCATCTAATCAAATTATTTAATGAACTCCCACTCAGATAGACATCCCTCCAGTCATCTAAGTGATACATGATCCGAGTCAACTAGGCCATGTCCGATCGTCACGTGAGACGGACTAGTCATCATCGGTGAACATCTTCATGTTGATCGTATCTTCTATACGACTCATGTTCGACCTTTCGGTCTTCCGTGTTCCGAGGCCATGTCTATACATGCTAGGCTCGTCAAGTCAACCTAAGTGTATTGCATGTGTAAATCTGGCTTACACCCGTTGTATGCGAACGTTAGAACCTATCACACTCGATCATCACGTGGTGCTTAGGAACAACGGACCTTAGCAACAGTGCACAGTTAGGGGGAACACCATTCTTGATATTTCAATGAGGGGTCATCTTATTTATGCTACCGTCGTTCTAAGAAAATAAGATGTAAAAACATGATAAACATCACATGCAATCAAATAGTGACATGATATGGCCAATATCATTTTGCTCCTTTTGATCTCCATCTTCGGGGCTCCATGATCATCATCGTCACCGGCATGACACCATGATCTCCATCATTGTGTCTTCATGAAGTTGTCTCGCCAATTATTACTTCTACTACTATGGCTAACGGTTAGCAATAAAGTAAAGTAATTACAAGGCATTTTCAGTGACACGCGGGTCATAAATAATTTAGACAACTCCTATGGCTCCTGCCGGTTGTCATACTCATCGACATGCAAGTCGTGATTCCTATTACAAGAACATGATCAATCTCATACATCACATATATCAATCATCACATTCTTTTGGCCATATCACATCACATAGCATACCCTGCAAAAAGAAGTTAGACGTCCTCTAATTGTTGTTGCATGTTTTTACGTGGCTGCTATGGGTTTCTTAGCAAGAACATTTCTTACCTACGCAAAACCACAACGTGATATGCCAATTTCTCTTTACCCTTCATAAGGACCCTTTTCATCGAATCCGATCCGACTAAAGTGGGAGAGACAGACACCCGCTAGCCACCTTATGCAACTAGTGCATGTCAGTCGGTGGAACCTGTCTCACATAAGTGTACGTGTAAGGTCGGTCCGGGCCGCTTCATCCCACGATGCCGTCGAATCAAGATAAGACTAGTAATGGGAAGTAAATTGACAAAATCGACGCCCACAACAACTTGTGTTCTACTCGTGCATAGAAACTACGCATAGACCTATCTCATGATGCCACTGTTGGGGATCATTGCAGAAATTAAAAAATTCTACGCATCACCAAGATCAATCTATGGAGTAACTAGCAACGAGAGAGAGGGGAGTGCATCTTCATACCCTTGAAGATCGCGAGTTGGAAGCGTTGCAAGAACGCGGTTGGAGGAGTCGTACACGTAGCGATTCAGGTCGCGTCCGAATCCGATCTAAGCACCGAACAACGGCGCCTCCGCGTGCAACACACGTGAATCCCGGTGACGTCTCCCGCACCTTGATCCAGCAAGGAGGAGGGAGAGGTTGAGGAAGAAGGCTCCAACAGCAACACGACGGCCTGGTAGTGATGGAGTGGCAGTTCTCCAGCAGGGCTTCGCCAAGCTCACGCAGAGGAGGAGAGGTGTTGGGGAGGGGAGGGGCTGCGCCTTGGATGTGGTACTGCAGCCCCCCCTCGCCCCTCTATTTATAGGGAGAAGGGGGAAGGGGGCCGGCCCCTTTAGATGAGATCTAGAGGGGGGGGGCGGCCAAGGGGGAGGGGGCTTGCCCCCTAAGCAAGGTTCGCGCCCCCCTTTAGGGTTCCCCCAAACCCTAGGCGCATGGGCCCTAGGGTAGGATGGCGCCCAGCCCACTACGGGCCGGTTCCCTTCCACCTACAGCTCATAAGGCCCAACGGGGCAGGTGGACCCTCCCGGTGGACCCCCGGAACCCCTCCGGTGGTCCTGGTACAATACCGGCATACACCTGAATATTTCTGGTGACCGTTTGATGACTTCCCATATATAAATCTTCACCTCCGGACTCTTCCGGAACTGCTCGTGACGTCTGGGATCTCATCCGGGACTCCGAACAACATTCAGTAATCACATACAAATCTTCCTAATAACCCTAGCGTCATCGAACCTTAAGTGTGTAGACCCTACGGGTTCGGGAACCATGCAGACATGACCGAGACAACTCTCCGGGCAATAACCAACAGAGGGATCTGGATACCCATGTTGGCTCCCACATGTTCCATGATGATCTCATTGGATGAACCACGATGTCGAGGATTCAAGAAATCCTGTATACAATTCCCTTAGTCAATCGGTACGTTACTTGCCCGAGATTCGATCATCGGTATCCCAATACCTTGTCCAATCTCGTTACCGGCAAGTCACTTTACTCGTTCTGCAACACATCATCCTGTGACCAACCCTTAGTCACATTGAGCTCATTACGATGATGTCTTACCGAGTGGGCCCAGAGATACCTCTCCGTCATACGGAGTGACAAATCCCAGTCTCGATTCGTGCCAACCCAACAGACACTTTCAGAGATACCCGTAGTGCACCTTTATAGCCACCCAGTTACGTTGTGACGTTTGGCACACCCAAAGTATTCCTACAGTATCCGGGAGTTGCACAATCTCATGGTCTAAGGAAAAGATACTTGACATTAGATAACTTTTAGCAGACGAACTACATGATCTTGCGCTATGCTTAGGATTGGGTCTTGTCCATCACATCATTCTCCTAATGATGTGATCCCGTTATCAATGACATCTAATGTCCATGGTCAGGAAACTATAACCATCTATTGATCAACAAGCTAGTCAACTAGAGGCTCACTAGGGACATGTTGTGGTCTATGTATTCACACATGTATTACGATTTCCGGATAACACAATTATAGCATGAACAATAGACAATTATTATGAACAAGGAAATATAATAATAACCATTTTATTATTGGCTCTGGGGCATATTTCCAACAGTAGCTTGTGTAGTTGATGCACACATTTTTGTATTTCCAGTTGCCTACGGTGTGCTGGAGATAGAGTCTGAGGAGAATTGGACTTGGTTTTTGCATAATCTGCGCCGGGCTATTGCACATCCCAATGGGTTGGTCATTCATACAGATGCTTGCAAAGGTTTAGAAGTGGCCATGGACAATGTTTTCCCTGGAGTAGAGCATAGGGAATGCATGTGTCACCTTACTGCAAATTTCATGAAGAAATTCAAAAGAAAGGCGCACTACAAAAAAAATACACTTCCGTGATGATACATGTTTGTCACAGTAGGTCACGTTTTTTGTCATGCATGTACATCCATGACAAATTTATGACAGAATCGAGATAGTCATACATGTGCTGTCGTAGAAGTGTTCCATGGCATTACCAAAATTATCATCACGGAAGTGTCCACTTCCATGACGATAAATCGCGCGTCACAGAAGTGATTTCGTCAAGGGTGACCGACACGTGGCATCCACTGTAACGGAACGCCGTTAAGCTATTGGGTCGGGTTTTGGATCCGATAACCCGTTAACAGCCCCGACCAAGGGGGATTTTTCACGTGTAAAATCATCATTGGCTAGAGGAAACACGTGTCGGCTCATCGTCGGGACAGATGTCATCCACTCACTGGACAGAAGGCCCTATGATACGTTGACATGTGGCACGGCCCAACAAGTTTAAATGGGTCGGCCCAACTAAAGGCCCACAAGATTTTGCGGACCAATGGGCCGGCCCAGCTAAAGGCCCACGAGATTTTGCGGACCATAATGGGCTGGCCCGGCTAAAGGCCCACAAGATTTTGCGGGCCATAATGGGCCAGCCCAGGTAAAGGCCCACAAGATTTTTGTGTGCCGTAATGGGCCGGCCCAGGTAAAGGCCCACAAGATTCTCGCGGATCATAATGGGCCGGCCCAACTAAAGGCCCACGAGATTCCACCGACATTAATGGGCCGGCCCAGCTGTAGGCCCACAAGATTTTGAGGACCCTAGTAGGCCGGCCCATTAACTGCCTGCCATGTTTTGGGCCAAATACCGGCCCATAATTGATCCAATCCATTAATGGCCTGCCATGCTTCGGGCCTAATAGTGGCCCATATGAGATCCGGCCCGTTAAAGGCCTACCACGTTCTGGGCCAAATTACAGCCCAGATCAGGTCCGGCCCTTTAGGAGGCTATGGGCTCAATTATGGCCCATATCAGATTTGGCCCGTCAACTGGACACTATGCTTTTGAGCCCACTTACTAAAGGCCCACTTAGTAATTCGGCCTGATATTAGTTTTGCCCTGTTAAGGGCCCGTTTAACATTTTGGCCCTATATTAATTTCAGCCTGTTAAAAGCCCGTCATATAGTTGGGCCTAACTATGGCCCGGTTTGCATCCGGCCTGCTCGCAGCCGATATCTGATTGGGCCAAACAAGGACCGAGACAATTGTTTGGCCAGTTAAAAGCCCATGATTTGATTCGCATAATCATGGGCCGGGGTTCCTTTTGGGTTGCTGGCCCGTGAGCTGTTCGGCACGTTTCAGGCCCAACCTACATCGTGATTGCATGACGGCCCGATTATGTACCGTAATTTTACGGTTTGGCCGATTTACTGCGAAGACAAGATATATATACAGTAAAATAACTGCAACATCGTGAATAAGAAAAAACCCAGACTATACAATAAAGAAATTACGACATATTACATCCACTGGGCATCAAAGTTCACCACTATGATAATAAAGCACAAGCAGACAGCAGATTACATACACTGGGCATCAAAGATCACCACCAGTGCAAATAAACACGCCGACAAAATAATATACAAAACCGACAACACTTCAATAGAGTTCAAGAAATGTTAGCCCTGCTGGGGAGCTGCAGCGCAAGCAGCTGAGCAAGATGATGAGACTGCGCTTGTTCAACACTTATATCTTCCTCACTCTAAAAGATAAACAAGGAGATATATGACATGTTTTGCACATAATAGTATTAGTGCTGACAATTCATCACATTTCTTACTGACGAATAAAGTGACACACTTTAAATTTTCATTAACACAATATGGTATTGTTCAGGTCAAGACATGGCAGGAAATGACATTGTGA
This sequence comes from Triticum aestivum, assembly GCF_018294505.1. Classification (NCBI taxonomy): domain Eukaryota; kingdom Viridiplantae; phylum Streptophyta; class Magnoliopsida; order Poales; family Poaceae; genus Triticum; species Triticum aestivum. The sequence goes on from NC_057806.1 coordinate 705,365,125, forward strand.
AGGAGTTGGCAGCTTCACGACACCACTGGATTACAGATCAAGAACTCATAAGTATCAATGGTTAGTGTGCTATCAATTTATACCATTTCAGATTGGCAAATAAAGAGACGGTTTAAATAATAGTAGAATGATATGACACTGTTCATAGTTAAGACATTGCAGAATATGACATTGTGCTGTAGTGGGTAGGTTCACCACACCACTGGATTACGGATGAAGAACAGAAGCATACATGCAGTGCAAAAGAAGATCACTTGCTCTGTAGAGTTTAATTTACATGGTATGAAGAAGGAACTTGGTTGTACAACTGGAAACTTAAATTGAGAAAGGACAAACTTTTGTTTATGAACTACATATAATAAACTTTAAATAAGCAATTTCATGCAAACACCAAAAATAAACAGCTGTTGCAGTCATGCCTAACCAAATATATACAACAAAGTTTCAAGGCTTGAGATGGACAAACTTACATTATTGGTGAAGACAGGCTCTATAAAGGCCTTGTCCATGCTGATGGGGGGGGGGGCAATTCAAGAAGTTTACCACAGAATATTCTTCAAAAGCATTGCCTTTATTCTACATTTTGTTAAGAGTAAATAGATGTGATAATATACGAAAAAATGGAGAATATTTAAGATAAGATGAAGAGTGATGCTACATAACCAAGTAGCTATAAATGTAAGTGCAGCGATACAGGAAAAAAGTACAACCAAGAGCAATGCACAGCTAAACTTCTTCAGTACCAACCTTATGGTAAGAGTAAATATAGATATGATGTGTAGAAAATGGAGGGCAAAGGAAAATAAGCTGCAGAGTGATGGTACATGAACAACTACCTGTCATTATAAGTACACTGATAAAGGACATCATGTACTTACAAGAACAATGCAGAGCTAAAAAAACATTGGCATTGGATATATTCTACACTAATGTAACCATTCATACAGATCAGATAATGTGGAGCGAACAATTGATAAGCAAGCTATCATGCATACTGCTGTCACATAATGAACCAGGTATGTATGCAAGTACAGTGATACAGGACAACAGGTACTAACAAGAGAAAAGCAGCGGGCAGCATATTTGCGATATCCTGTCGTTCTTGTCAAACCGGAATTCTTCTCCGAGCAGATTTCCTGCAAAAAAGATCCGTAAGGCACATGCGGAAAAGTAGAAGTTCAAATTGTTATGTGATTTCATAGACAGTACCTCATCCTGGTAACGAGACCAGTGCATAACAAGGTTTTTCCATTCAATGTCTTCTAAATTTAGCACAGGAGACTTCACCAGAAATTCGTTCATAGACTTGCCATCAAAGTGTGATTTCCTCAGGTAACAACGATACTACTGCAATGCTTCCTTGAAAAGCACAAGCAAGCTTTGCTCGTCATGACTATCCAGATTGACCCTCGCCTAGTTACAACAATGTAATGTAAATCATTGATGTGTTCAATCAGCAGAAAACAGGAAAATAATAACCATGAATAATAGCACTTACACGTAAGTTGGACAGGAAGATGTGAAAATGGTGTTTGTCTTCACAATAATCTTCCCATGATGGGAATATATGCACATAGTCCCTAACAATATTGAAAGCATTGTCTTTTAAACTAGTAATAAATGGAATGGGGTTCCAATCTGCAGGAATTGGCCGTCTCTGCAGTTGGGATAAGTCTTTGGCCGGTGGACTTGCTGTACTTTTTGCTGGAGTGGGATTTTTCTGTGGTACAGCTGGTGCTATGGCAAATGAAATCGGTATACCTTTTGCTGGAGTGCAGGTCCTGTGTGGTGGGGCTAGTGGTGTGGCCAGTGAAGTATGGGTACAGTCTGCTGGAGTCGATCCTACGTTTTGTGTCACTGGTTGTACAGCCAATATAAGTGGGGTGCTGTCTGATTTCTCCGGCACCACCACATTTTTCAAGGACTTTGCTGGTGCTCCTTCAGGTTCGGCAATCACCCTCTTCCTTTTTGATGTCTGATGCACAAGAACAACATTTGAGTGGGAAAACATGGTATGATGACAGATGGAATATGTATGGAAAAACTTTGTTTTTGCCACTCTAGTTTTTGCCAACTTTGCTTATGCCACTCTAGAATTTGACATTTCACTTTTGCCACTCTTAGCTTTTGACAATGTATCACTTTTGCCATTCCGTGGGAAAAACAAAAATTTTAGAGTGGCAATTGTGATACATGTCAAAAGCTAAGAGAGACAAAAGTGAAATGAAAAATTATCGTTTTTGCCACGAAATGGCATTTGTGATGTATTGTCAAAAGCTAAGAGTGGCAAAACTGAGATGTCAAATTCTAGAGTGGCATAAGCAAAGTTGGCAAAAACTAGAGTTGCAAAAACAAAGTTTTCCCAATATGTATTGATAATGGATGGGCATGGCATCTCGACATATATGATGAGTAAACTAAGCAGATGGCGGTGCAACAAAGTAGAAGAAATGCAAGACAACATATGCAAGATATGTGCAATCAATAAAACCTTGCCAAATTAGAACAGGCACCTTGATGGGTGAACAGGACAGGCCATCTGCCTTTGACTCCTCGAGGTTAGAATAGTCATTAGGATGATATTCTGAACAAGAATCAACAGGTGGGGAGAGTACGAGTTTCATTGCTTCCAGAATGGCACTCAATGCCTTGCTGCCAATTCTGTAAGTCATTGCAGTGTTCCACAATATTCTTCTAATGTGCGGATTCTGATATTCACTGTTATTGCGTATAATATCTGAGAACCATGAAAACATAAATAGTTGTGAGATTATCTTTGTAATGCAGATGATATTCTAATATAGGGGCGCCCTTGTAAACACTTGTGTGCTATCACTGGATTCTCATGAGAGAGCTCATGTGTGCTATAATATGGTGCGTGCATTTATATAATCTGGCACAAGTACACAAAAAATAGGCTCTAGAAGTAAGGATAGCTGGCAGATGATAGGTTCATAATATACTGTATAGAGAGTTTATTGCCAAACCATGATAACAAGAGCACACAACAACTAGGCATATCATAGTGTACATAACAGGGGTACACCATAACCAGGATATACAAATCGGGAAAGTGGAACTGGCTGGAAATTACGGTGTTGTATTGCCGCTAGTAATTGAAAGCCTATCGATCACGTACAGGCCAGCTCTATCAGCTGTTTACTGCAGATGTCCCTGCTCCCCTTCCTGACAAGGAACATACCGTGCTTCCCATACAGAACACCGCACGGGCCGCCGGCCGAACCACCGGCCCCACCGCCTGTGTTCCTTCGCCACCCCCACCCCCGCCCCCACCCGCGTCGAGTTTTCTTCGTTCGATGAGGCCCCACCACCGCCCCCCACAACCACCGTCCCCACCCAAGCCCCTTCGATCGCATCGGCAAACTCCGGCGAGCTCTGAAAAATCGACTGATCCAATTTTGAAATTTAGTCTACTGTGATTTAACTAGTGTGGAATATAAAAGGGGAAAACCATAAGCATTGCGAGTACGGTGTTGAGCATGCCATGGCGGATCTGAAGGTGCAAACCAGACAAAGGCAACTTCGCAACCAAGACAAGAAATCAGAGTAAAGAAGTGGCAATCTATTTTCTTGCTACGATAAATAACTTGAGCAGGTACGAAAGAGTACCGCCTCTAGTGCGGCGCCGTGTACGCATCTGCTGAGAATTTGATGGTGCTGCGGTAGCGATGGCTATCGGCAGCATGGAAGCAGATCTAGGAGGATAGACGGTGGCGGCGGGGCGCGGTGGACGAGACCGTCGTAGGAGCGGCGCCGGCAAGGTGGACGACGGCGGGGATGAAGCGAGAGGACGGGATGCAAGGATCCTGGTCCGAAGCCGTGGATGAGAGAGGTCGATCTCTTGTAATGGACGGCGGTGTCGGGGTATCAACTCCCGCATGGTGGAGGAGGACGGCAGTGGATGGGGTGGCGGACGGCGGCGGACGGAGGAGGGTGGGGTGGAGAGGGTGTTTTGGCGCCCACGGAGTACGAATGGGGAAAAGGGAGATAGAGAGGAAGGGGGAACCATGTATTCAGGGCGCGCTTGTCCCAAATGCAAGGAAATTTACAAACTTAGCCCCCTTTTCAAATTTCTACTACATCACAGCAACACTAGTCGGTTGGGGATAGGACGGTAATCTCGCATACACCGAATATTTGCCAACGAGAGTTTGTTTTTAGCGCCCACCGTGTATGAATATGAATCGGGGAGGGAGTCGATTTCGGCCAAGGACACACTGTGTTTTGGCGCCCACCGTGTATGAATCCGGGTGAGAGGCGGTTACGTCACGTTTGGGTGAAATTACAAACCTACCCCTATCGAAACCTATAGAAATCCAGCATATAGGCTTTGCGTGGCAGGGATAGGCAGTAGTGATTTCCATCTCGCAGATTTTGGTTTCGGGCGGTTACTGCGACTTTCCCCGCTTCGTTCAAATTTTGCAGAGTGCACGTTTACCGTGCCAACTCAATTCGAATCCCGTTTGTATTCTATTTTTTTCGGGCGGGATCCATTTTCAATTGGAATTACATTCTATATACATCATTTTTTATATATACTTTCAAAAGCACAACACCATTTATACATAAATATGGTTTACAAATGGCATGATCTCAGATTCATAAGGTTGTATCCATCAATTTGGATTTTCAAATATTTGAAACCACTTTATGTTGAAATCCAATGTATGCATTCCTCGCTAACTGTCTCCAATTAATGTGTGTTTCATGCGGGTTTTTTTACTTCTCAAACATGTATAATGTGTTTCACACACGCAACATATAGTGTAATCCCGTTTAGACATTAATTGCATATAAACCATGCATTGTTTGTAATTGAAGAATCTATGGATCACCAATATTGATAAACTATATAACATTACACGTGTGCCCAAATTCAAATGAATATGCATGTTTGATACACCAATTTGCGTTATGATATTATCGATGTCGTGATCTCCAGTTTAAATATTTGAATCCCCTTTAATCCAGATATTCGTCTCATATAGCTATCACTCATGCTTATATAGGACTATCTCTCTGGACCTATACGCGTTCATCGTCTCTCAGGTATCTCTCGTGCTACCTGTATGTCGACAATGATCTTTTATCTTCGTAACACACTGACGGTACTCTCTCCCTCGACCTTCATCACTCTATCTCTCTCTAAGTATATCTCGCTCCCTGCTATGTGTCTCTAACTATGATTCTCCATGTGGAATCTCTTTCTCTCACACAAACACAAAACTTTGTCTCCCGGGGTCTCATTTCTCTCTACTATTCCCATGTGTGCCACTCGCACACCCCTCATACAGAGATGTCTTTCGCTCCTTAGATATGAGAACCTACGACTCTTCCTCTTCAATATCTCTTTCTCACACACAAACACAAACTCTGTCTCCCAGGGTCTCATATTTCTCCATTGTTCTCTTGTATGTCGCTCACACACACCCTCTCTCCCTAGAGATATCTTGCGTTCCCTCGTATGTCTCTCTAGCTATCACTCTCGTTGTGAAATATCTTTCTCTCTCGCAGACACAAAACTCCGTCTCTCTGGATCTCATTTCTCTCTGATATCTGTTTGTATGTGACTCACACGCACCCTCTCTCTATCTCTCTCACACCCACACACATAACCCAGCCTTCTGATCCACTCGACTCCTATCTCTAACGCACACTAGCTAGCATCTTTATCTTTCTATTTATCTGTTTCTCCATCAACCTTCTTTCTCGCCCTCACTCTTGATTCCTATCACGCACACTACATATGTTTCTCTCTACATGCAGTCAAGTGCCCTCTCACACACATATATAACTTCACCCTTTGAACCACCCGACGGTCATCTCCAACACCCAAACTAGCGGATGTCCCTCTAGCTAGCATCTCCATCTCTGTATCTATCTGTAGTTTCTCCGTCAACATTTCTTTCTCGCACGGAGTCTTGCTTCCTATCACCCACACTATATATGTCTCTCCATACATATGCATTTATAGGTTGGTCTCTTTTGCACAATCGTTGCGCCTCACTCCCTCTGCTCGCCATAGATGCATGCTCCAGCCCACGCCACTATCTCTTAAAGACAAAAACACATGCTCAATTGTCGGGACTTCTTCCATGCATTCTCACATGCATGCATATTGTCATACCGATCCGTCTCTCCCATGTCGTTGATCTTATGACTTATGTCTTCTTTCTTTTATCTCGATCATGCGCGCGCACACACACACATCCCACGTATACATGTATACCTCTCACACATGCACGTTCAAGGTCTCTATGTCTCCATACGTAGTTAATTACCCTCAATCCTAACGCCACATCGAATCGTTCTCCTCTTTTGTGCACATAACTTCCGCCTGGATGGGTAAAACACACACTCACACTTAACAATCTCCTTCTAGCTACCCCCCCCCGCCTCTCACTCTTCCCCTATATCCCCGAAACCAATAAGACCATCCCTTAGTTTAATTCCCGCCTACATGCACCATCGATATATAGTAGTCTTCCTCGGTGTCTCTCGAACAAACACGTTCTCTCGAAGTCGGCTCCTCTCATGCGCACACACCTTCTCTTCCCTCTCTACGGGCATTTTCTCTCTCGCACCCCATCGTTGGTGGCCTCTGCCATACACATCACCTCTCTATGATGAAAGCCATGCACACTTAAATTACATCCGCCATAGAGGACCTCGCGACACACACACACACACACACACACACGCACCCCCCAACACACACACACTAAGACTCCATCTCTCTCTCTCTCACACACACACACAAACACACACACGCAAGCACGCCCGCCCGCCCCTCCCCCCAAACACACTAAGACTCCATCTCTCTCCCTCTCTCTCTCTCTCTCACACACACAAACTAAGACTCCATCTCTCCCCTCTCTCTCTCTCTCTCACACACACCCCCCCCACACACACTAAGACTCCATCTCACACACACATGCTCTAGGCGGAGCATTTGTTCCTACCACCCTTCATCCAACCTTACCCGTATGATAAACAATCACCTTTATTTACTTGCATAACATGGACAAATTCCACTTTACTTTAGTAGTCAGCAAACTTATCATCTGTACCCTTATAAAAAAACGAGTTGGTGGTGATGGTGTGCCTGCCATCTTGTAATACAGACCGTATGATCTATATCTGAGGATAGAAAGCAAACTATGATAATTTTACAAAAGATACCCGCACCTCTCTCCACATCATTATCTCCCGCAACCTCATTGCTCAGCAATTAAAAAAGGAATAAGTCTCTGGAACAATCTAGCATGCATGGTGGCCGCTGCCGCCTGCCGGCGCCGTCCATCCCCATGCCTCCGCCCATTCCGACCACCAGTCACCACCACGCTCCACTCCTCCTCGCCTTATCTCTCATCTTTCATTTTTTCGATGACATTCTCGAGATACCAGTTTTCCAATAAAATTCTTGAGATATCATTAGTTTTTACACATGGGATTACTCCTGCATGGGTCAATCACAACAGGTGTTCTGTAAAAAAATGCATATTGATGTTCCGTGCAATGCATGAGAATCTTGCTTGTAATTATATAACGCAAATCACGAGCAGGAAGTGACATTTTTTTGACACAACCACGTTAACATGGCCACGTAAATCACTAGCTAAAGTAAATACCATTATACTTATATCCCGATGCAAAAGGTTGAGTACATGTCCGAAGAGTAGAGTCGCACACACACACACTCTGTCTCTCAGAATCTCTCTCACACACACACCAGTTACGTGACGCCCACTTAAGCAGACACGTATGTTACAATTTGTGCACCCGCGGGTACACGTGATGCTGCGCATTTATTTAAGCCGGAAGGCGAACCCAAACAGTAGCTGCATTCATTCCCCTCCCGCCGCCTCTTCTCTGGTCGCCGTCGCCCGGTAGCCATGGGCCGGCCGAAGGTAACAACATACGCCATACTCCCGCCGGAGCGGCGCTTTAATATGGAAATTTTAGTGGTCATGCATGCATCTTTTTGTGCTAGCACTCCTATATAAGGGTTGACCGGTCGCTTCCCGCGGACGTGCGCGGGCGGTGGAAGAGGAAGGAGAAGGGAAGCGGGCTGTGGAGTAACGTTTTTTACCACAATTTCTTAGGAAACTGAGTGCAATAATTGAGTAGTTTTGCAAACTACCAGTACTACACCTGAAACGGTTCAAAACCTATACTCCCTTGCCAGCGCGCGCTTCCCGCGTGAAACGGTCAGCGTCGCCCTGGAGCGTCAGTGCCGCATTAATGCCCGGCCAGAGCGGAGGCGACCTCTCACTGGCGCCGGCTTTGAAGTGGCGCGACGGCCGAGAGAGCGCCGCTTCCCGGTGCACGCGACTGCTCCGCGTCGAGACTGGCCATAGGCCCTGTTTGGATCCATGGGTTAGAGTTAGTTTGAGCTAGTTGGGGCTCAAATAGCCCTAAACTATCCAAGCATGAGGGTTTAAATTGGAGCAAGTTGCACCGAACCCACCAAAAAAAACTATCCCACCCAAGAGGTGCTAACTGGAGATAGTTCTCATTGGGACCACTGAAAAATCACTTTTCTCTCTCCATGAAGTGCATTTATTGTCAATCTAACCCTGTCACCCAAACACCTCTTTGGCTACAGTTAGTTCAGGGTTAGTCATGAGTTAGTCTAACCTCTAGCTAAGTTAGAGTATCAAACAGGAGCAGTATAGGACATGCAAGTTGCTCAAAGCATACAGGCAAATTCGTACGTGAAAGGATTTTTTTCTTTTTGAAAACGGAACGTGAAAGGAATTTTTTTAGAATGCTCTTGGCATGTCGCTAACATGTGATAGTTAACCGACCTCAATAGACGGCAGAAACGCCAGCCCGCCGCACTTTGATAGAGACGAGGAGGGAGAAGCGATACAGGCTGCTGGATTACTAGAGATAGGTGTCGCACGGAAGCCAAGAAATATGGTGATAGCGTGGGTTAGCCATGTACTAGTATGATACTACACTGGGCTGCCGTGTTTCGTACTCTTCCAGTCCACTGTGGAGATGATTGGTTAATTTTATATCGCTGAATAATATTAAATATTATGAGTGCAGACGCTCCACCACGAGGTTCCTTGCTCCTTCTCGGTCGTCCGGAATCTATGTTCTTCCACTCTATTTTTTTACGTGAGCTTTGTTCATCCTTTTGCCAACACGCGAGACATCTAGCATCAAGGTGCACGTGTTATGCAAGGATCGTTCCATCTATATGAAGAACACGTGGGACTGGAACTACGAGACGAACATGTACCCAGGAGTGGACGTACGAACCTGAGTAATGTAGCGCAGTAAGTGAAGTAGAAAGGCACAAATGGTATGAACATGCGTGGCATATAGGGTGTGTTTGGTTGCGTTCTCGTCTCAGCATAGTTGTTCCCTCTTCATGCATGCTCAACTCAACACCCCTCTTCATGCATGCTCTCTTCATGCATGCTTCTAGTGTATTTGTGCTAAACTAGTGTGGACTCATGCACCCTCCATACACTCTACCAAACACCCAAAAGTAGGTCGAGAAGGGAACTCTTGGGCGGCATTTGTCTCTTACTACGTACTACCACTAAATGTTGTACGTGCAATGCACGGTGATGTTATGGAGTACGTGCCTAAGTACTCTACTACTACTATATTAGTTGGAGGCACATATTAACTTTTATATTTGTTTACGTGTATGCCCCGAGACCTTCCAACTAGACGTGTCTTTGTCTCCAGGTCGCACTTTGTATCGTTCATACCACTAAGTACTACTACGTGTGGTCTCCGACCCAGAAGTGGAAGAAGTGGAGACGCTCTACCACGCTGTTTTTTACGCTGGGCTCTACCACGCTGTTCATGTCCCACTCCTTTCGCTGACGTGTGGGACATCCAGCACGTGCCGTGTTTGGCACCCTTCGTCGTAAGAGTTGAAACGCTAGCATTCATCAGAAATAAAAAATAATTATAAATCGGCAGTGATACTATTTTTTTGCGAACCAATCAGCAGTGATACTATACCACGCGGTTTCCTTGCTCCTCGATATCGGAAAGAATACTTCCGTTCGCCAACATGTGGGACGTCGACCATCCTGGTCCACTTGCCATGCACGCAGAACTCCAAGGGAGTCACCCAGGTCGTCGCGCCGCAGTAACAATGACTAATGAGCCGTCAAATCACAGGCCCACTTCCCACTTTGAAGTTGCTTGGACGAAGGAACCATCATGACTTCGTTGAATTCCGCTTCTTGAAGAAAACTACTGTACCAGCAGTACTGCTAGCTACAGTAGTTACTCCAACAGAGGCCTCCTTTCGTTCATAGGATAGGAATATGAAAATCATAGGAAGTGAGATGACATGCATCTCAATTCCTATAGAGAAAGAGATGCCATTTGATGCTTAGGATAGGAATTTTTCCATTTAGTCTAGGCTAATGTACTGGTAATTTGCTCTAAAAACTACAGTAGTAACTAGTAGTACTGGTACATGCTCGTACTCAGACACACACACACACACACACACACTAACTACTAGTACTACTACTTCTCACATGCTGGCCAGACGCCGTCGTTCTCCTTCCCGGCTTTGTCGGCGACACCCCACCGTGCTTGGATCTCCGCCGACCTCTCCGCAGCAGCGCGTGCGTCCTTTTCTTTCTTGCGGCGGCGGGCCTCTCTTTTCTTGAGTGCTTTCTGACTTTTCCGCTCCCTCTGTGCGGCTTTGGCCGCCTCTTGCTCTACCGCCCATTCGGCCTTGGCATCTTCAAATTCCTCCCACATAGTTGTGAGGTCGCGAGCGGCGATGAACTCGGCACGGCGGGATGCCATCGCTTCCCTACCATTTTGTGTGCGGTCGTGGGCGGCGAGGAACTCAGCGCGGCGGAATGCCATCGCTGCCTTACCGGTTAGTATGCGGCGCGGTGGCATGAACGACGCTTGGTGAGAGCTCTGGGGTGGAGTGGCCGGACAACCGTATAGTGCATTGGTTTGTCAAGAGCTCAAGGACAGAAGACGAAGCAAATTTGGATTCCCCTTCAATCCTGGTCATTTATTACCGAGTAAAATGCATTGGCGGTCATCGAACTTGTCTTGATAGCTCACTTTGATCATTGTATACGAGATATGGTGATTATACGGTCACTGCCTCAGCGTATAGCTCCGTATTTATCTAGTTGACTAGTCAAACAGTCCGCATGCGCCTCATCAGCTCGTGTTCTTTATCTATCTACGCGGGCCTACCTGTCAATGGAGAAAGAAATACTGTAAAAACCAAAATTATGCTAGAGTCCGGACCGCTTCCGGAGCCCGCTCTCACCGCCCTGGCCCCTCAAGACGCCAGCTGCCCGCCGCATGCATGCATAGCAAGTAGTACTCCTTATGTGGAGGAGAGAGAGGCATTGACAAAGTCAAGGAGTGGGCTCTGCAAGAGCCCGTCTCTACACGTGCTCCTAGGTATAAAAAATAATTCTAAAAAAGGCATAAAAACAATTGTGTCTTAAAAAAGAAAGGTAAAAAACATTTGAGAGGAAATAGATAGAGAGAAAGTGAGAAAAAGCTGTAACCTGGGCATTACATGAGGAAGGAGGGAGTGGTGCACATGCCAAGTTCACTGGGCTGCCGTGTTTCACACTCCTCCGTCGTAACAGTGGAGACAATAGCTTTCATCAAAAATAAACAATGAATACTCGTTGCTCGTCCTCTATATCGGAAAGAATACTTTCATTCGCCGACATGTGGGACGTCGACCATCCTGGTCCACCTGCCATGCACAAAATTATCCTGGTCTACCCCGGTCGTATCGCAGGCCCAACCTTTCCCACTGTAAGTTGTTCGGACGAAGGAACCATCATGACTTCGTTGAATTCCGCTTCTTCAAGAAAACTTACTGTACCCGCAATACTGCTACCACACGCGAAGACTGGACGGCACTGTACCACGTCATATCACTGAAACCCACTAGGCCAAACTAGCCCGCCTAGGTCATCTATTTTGGAACGGAGGGAGTACGTCTCTGCACTGCTATGATTTTGTGTTGCACGTCATATCACTGAAACCCACTAGGCCAAACTAGCCCGCCTAGGTCATCGATCGCTAAGCCTACAATTTTAGGAGCTAGGGCTATTGGTCGATCGACGAGGGATAAGTATAAGCGTACCACGAGCTCATCAGCCCCAACGTTTCTCTTCGGTGAGTGTTTTGCAAGTACTATAGCTCGCACAGTAGCTAGCCTACTAACACCAAGAATCATCAAACAAGCCCTGCTGATATGATAAACAGTTCAAACTTACATCTAATCATGCCATATATTACATCAAAAGCTGGTGAGGATACATCTGTTTCCATAACTCGGAGAGGGTTCGCATGATTCATCGCATGATTCACTATCAAACAAAAGTAGCAAGATCCGCCCACACAAGACAGTGCACTAGCCCTAAGATGGTTTGATAACACGCATCGTTCTGGTAATTAAACACAGGGCAATGCAAACTACCCTGAAGGATTAGCGCGACCAACTATTTCTTGTCATCGATCTCTCGGGCAATGACCACAGCACGGACAGCGGCATGGGAATCGATTTCTGGGGCGATGTCCGCAGGACTGACCGCGACATCGGAATCGATCTCTGGGGCGATGTCCACAGGATGGACAGCGGCATCGGAATCGATCTCCGGGGCGATGCCAACAGGACGGGCCACGACATCGGAATCATCAAGGACGTCCACCGGCACCTGCACAACCCTAACATATTAGCAAGCACATTGCAAATAATCAAAAACCACAACTATGGTAATAAGCCATTATTTTTTACCTTGTGCAGCTCACCGGGGGATCTCATCCCTCCGGGGGCCATCTCCTCGTCCTCGATGGGGGCCATCACCTTGCCAGGGGAATACTGCTTCTCAACGGCGACTATCTCCTCAAACTCGGTCTTGAGCCTCACATAGGTGGCAATCAGAGTTCCTGGGGTAGGCACGGTGGGGCCCTTGCTGTTCTTCCAACTTCCTTTGAGGAGTTCGTCCGCCAACGTCCTCAACTCTTTGGCCAATGCTTGTTTCTTGGAGTTCTTCGTCTCCATGGGTTGGCCCGCCAACATGGTCAACTCGTTGGTCGGTGCTCGCTTCCTGGAGATCGCTGTCTCCAGTGGGTTGTCCGCCGGCAACTCTTTGCCTAGTGCTCCAGGATCCATCAATGAACTGACAAACAAAAAGCAATCGAAAGGAAACCACAATCGCAATGAAAACGGGAAAAGAATAGGATGTGAGAATCGGTCGGTGCTTCGCAAAAAGAAGATTCTTGGAATGAAAATATAGCAGCATAACTGATTCGCCCACCTTTCCTTCGTCGGTACAGAAGAAAAATGGCAGAAGTGAGTAGCCTGGAGTGAGGTTTTCTTCAAGAAAGGGAAGAAAGGGCTTGAACGAGCGTTCCAGTGAAATGATGGTTGCTTCGTCCAGTCCAACTTGGAGGCCACCTTACCACTGCTGGTAAAGGTGTGGGTTTTGTGATATGACGGGTCATGACGGCCACACCGGGGTTACAGGTGAGTCTCGACTGTAGCACCTCGCTGTGATTTGGTGGATGGCACGCGGGCCCGGATGCTTTGAAATGTCCCGCATGTAGATAGAGCGGCTAGTCATATAGGAGTGCTCAATATTGTGCACCGCGACCAAGGCGGAGAGGAAAACGAGAGAACTACGTAATTAATGCATGAGTTTAATTAGGGTAGTTTTGTAAAGTACGAGATACATTCCTCCAATCGCAAAATGCCTTGGTTCATGAGATTTGAGATTTGAGCCCTATAAACCGGAAGGGAGGGAGTACTGCACACGGTGTAGTCTAGTCACTTGTTGAAATCTCTAGAAAGGCAAATACTCCTTTCCGGTTTACAGGGCTATACTACTCCCTCCGTCTAGGTGTGTAAGTCATCTTACGAAAACCAAATAGTCCCAAAACACTTAGGCGCGGTGCATTAACTTCTACCTTGTTTCTTGTTTCTTGACATATCAACCAATAAGAGATGAGAGGTGTGCATGCTTTTAATGACTTGCAATGGCTAGTTCATTGCATGCAATGCTATTAATTAGCAAATAAACATTGGTGACCCCAGGAGGAAACGGTGCTAAGCGCGTGGACCTATGCAGAATGAGTATCAACCAATGGATAATGGAGTTTAATTGTTAAACAATAGCAATTTTGTCTCATGCAAGAGCCTGGCTAGTACTCCAAGGAACCGCACCACGCGAGCGTTCGCAACTGCCACGTTCGGGTTGCGCTTGGCTCTTCGCCTCTTCGAGAAGACGAACAATAATGATGTTACTCCTACTTCTACAGTATCGAATCCACTGCTGCATGTCCGTCCACCTCGTGCGGGAGGGATAGCGAAAGCTTCAACTTACTGCTCCTGCCTTTGCGTCTATGACAGGTGGGCCCAACAGGTGGTTGGCCCTCCTGTCATGCAGCCAAAGGCAGGTGCAGTTAAGGCACCGGAGCTCAGTCCGCGAGGGAGAGGGCGTTGTAGTAATCAAATTTCTCGGTCTTGTACGAGTTGACGAAGATAGGGGTTGCTTGCTTGCTAGGGTTGCTCACTACGTATATATAGGCCGGAGCCTCCGCGCTTGCTTGCTAGGGTTGCTCTATTCACACACTCTCATCCTCTCCAGATTTAAACAAGATAGGGGTAGTAACACTGTCTTTCTCCCTTCAAAAAACACTGGCTTTCTATCCTCACCGCTGGTTACAGATCCGGACGTATCCCCCTCCGCCGGTGAAGGGGAGGAGGGGCAGCGTTTAGGCCGTCGTCGACAGCGAGGGAGGAGACCCACTGCCGGCCGCACCGTTATCTCTGGCCGAGCGCCGGCGCGGGAGGTCCTCCGATCCCTTCGTCGTTGCCTGTGGGCGGATCCGGCCTCCCGCCGCCCACCTATCCACATCCCGACGACCTTCAGGTATATCTTCGTTCGAAACCGCCTTAGCTCTACTTCCCCAGCTCGCTACGTCGCTGCATGTGCATCATTTTCTACCTCTCAGCCCCTCTCGATCGGATGGTCCAACGTCACATATTTTTTCTTCTATTGTTAGAGGTAAAGCTACTTCATGGAGTCGAATCTTGTACTCCCTCCGTCCGAAAATACTTGTCATTGAAATGGATGTATCTAGATGTATTTTAGTTCTAGACACATCCATTTTGATGACAAGTAATTCCGGACGGAGGGAGTACTTGGTTCAAACAAGAAATAAAGTGGGGGTGGGGGAATTTAGTATGTACATCGGACTTGGTACAAACAGGAAGGAAAGGGGGTGAAAGTAGTACAGACTGGTCATCCAACCGGTCTCTTGGTCGAAAAGGGAAATATAGGGGTAACGCTGTACACAGTGGTATGACCAGGACTAGATTTGCTATCCACACATAGGAGTAGGTGGCTAGAGTGAACAAAAATGGGACCAACCCAGATATGTTTCTTGGATGTTTGTTTCTCGGGGCAACAAACTATGAATCACCACTTTATGCCCCTGTTTACGTACATGGTGCTGGACTGCTGGTGCACCCACTGTCCCATGCCCTTATACCAAATATTTAGGCTCCGTTCGGAATAAAGGGGCAGAAAACATAGGTCTTGATGAAAATAGAGGAATTGGAAAGGAATGTAGGTATAAATCTATGGAACAGCGAACCGGAGGAAACTCTCAAGAGAATGTGTTCGGATGGACTACGAAATGTACAGATTTGTTTTTTTAGAGTAGCATGCTTGGCAGTATGAGATGCTATTTGTTTATTCAGCTGCACAGTGACTACTCTTGTCCTCACCTCACGTACCACACATAGGTTGATTTTTTTATTCCGGCAACACAGCACAGCAACCTGTCTAACGCATGGCAGCGAGCGCCTGCCTCGGGCTTCCGCCCAAAAAATGAGCAGCGCGTGGATGTTTCTAATCCTATGGAATCAGTACTACCAGACCAGCTTTCCTATGAAACACTATTCACCTTTCCCGTGTTCCGAACGGTTGGAAGGGAAAGAATACCGTAGGAATTGTGTTCCTACGAAAATCCTGCACCAAACCTGTGAACCGAACGCAGCCTTAGCTGTTCTTAATCTAATGTCCCTGGTAAAAATGAAGCCATGCCACTGTTATAAGCCATGACAAGTTTAGCCAAATGTTTTTGCCTGTAATTGTTTGAGACTCTGACTGTTTCCTCTGTGCCTTTTTGTGCAAACAGGGATATCCAATTCACCTGGTTGCTGTTGTGACCTTTTGGTGCACTGCACAAAACTCTTCTTAAAAGAAGTGACTTTTGTGCTGTTTAACTGGAATGTCAGAATGGAACAGTTGGTTCATTTTGGTGGAACTGCACAAAGGGAGATCTGTGTTCCAATCCTCATCATCCATATTGGCGCCATAACCTTCCTTTAGGTAAGAATGATATTTAATGCATGTGTTCATCTCTATTTTCCGACTGCCATGAGAAAATAATGCTGTTTTTTACTAGTACACTTGTACTCCCTCACTGACAAAACCAATTCTGAATTAGAAGGCCAATCATGTACTTGGTTTCACCAACTGGTGAGGAGAAAGAGAAACAGAGCATGAAGAGGAAGAAGAAGAAGAATAAACAGTGCCAAGGCGATCTTGCTGAAGCCAGAGGCCTCAGTCGAGGCCATTCAAGGGCTCCGGCAACGACTACCTTACATGTGAGACGATCCTCCAGGGAGCCCTTCCACTTCTGCTGTCTCACTTAATTAATTAGGAGTACTTAAGTACCACTAATTTATTACTGCCTAATTTTCCTGTTGGAGTTAAACAAATCTTTAGTAGGACCCTATGCTGAATCATGTACGTGTGTATGTTTGTCTATGGAGGTGAATCATGTGGTGGAGCAGGGAGGGAATATTATTAGTGTCATGACATAATAGTGCTATTGTTTTGCATGTCAATTTATTGCCATTGGTTCAATGAGGCAATGTTTTGCGTATTGTCCATCATGAATTTGATGCTACTGGTTGAGTAATATGCTAATGTCTTCCTATCCTTTCTCACTAAGCTAATGAAGGTTTCACCTTGTTCCTACTTGTGCAAACAGGGATCATGTTGTGCCAATCATACATTAAATGGAACTACACAAGACAATACAATGAACTGTATCCCAGCCAGTGCTTTAACTCTGCTGGAAGTTCTTGATAATCTTTCGATATAATCTCAGCACTGGTAAACAAGAGTGATTTCAACCATACATTTGAAGTGCACAAAAATATATACTATTGTGTGATTCCAGTGAGTGCTTTATCATCTCTTATGGGACTACATGAATAAGCTTTTTTTCTCAGGTTGGTACGGGCCTAAGGCCTTCATCCATATTAGTTTGCTGTCATCTCTATTTGTATCGTGCTACTGTCATGAGAAACTCCTTTATCTTTGCACGTTAAAGTTTTGCAACCTATGATAAATGGCAATGCTTTGAGTGTTGAGTTGAGCTAATTGGCACTGATTAAATAAACTAATACCTCTCTTTAAGCAAGACTACTATGTTGCTAACTTTACCCATTAAGATAATGAGGGTGCTTCTATTTGTTAGTGTATGTTTCATAAACTAGTCCCACTATTACAGTAATCTCACTCTCTCAATATATGTGCCAACAGGGATGCTCGATTTTGGTGGAACTGCACAAAAACTTTGGGTGCTTCATTGCCTCGACAGCTTCCGTCCTTTCCTGTCAGTCGCTAAACTCCGCATGCTTTCTTCCTTTGCTGTCAGTCGCTTGGCTTATCTCGGCTTCCAGTCAAAGGAAATAGTAATTGATATGCTACCTCACACAGGTTGGTACTGGTCTTTATCCTGATTATTGTGCCTGTCATATGTATTGGTAATTTGGTATTGTGCTACTGTTTGCCGATTTCATAAAGGAGTAATTTGGAGCCTGAACTCGCAGGCAAATCATTACATCGGGTGATTTCAGTAGAACTGCACAAAATGATCAGATGGACAGGTACTTATGCTGCTGCTATGTACTCCAAAGTTCACTCAGACAAGCATCGATGTTGACAAGAAGTGCCTATATTCATTCGAGTATCAACCGGCGTCAACCAATTGTCAAACTCCAAGTGTTAGGAGAGTGAACGCCAAAAATATTGCTTGGTGCATAGCCCAGAAAAACGCAGTCCAGTCTTTGGTCCCAACTTGTGCCTTTTGGTTATCGGCACATATGGTAGCGAACTATATGGCATGGAGTCTAAAGATTCCAGACAAGTTGGTTGACGCGTATATTCATCTGGCACTTAATCAGTCTGCACGCCAAGGATGCTCCATTTCAGTTGAACTGCACAAAAAATTTGGGTGGTTCATTTTCTCAACCGCCTCCTTTCTCGTCTTCAATGTAGAATTTTGGCGAGATACAGGACCAAGATGACCCAGTAAACTGGTTGGATGAAAGTAGTGGCCAAGTTGCTCAAACCTCCCTCGGCACGAGGCCACTATTTGAGGATAAACCTACAAGCAAAGTTCAGATTGTCTGTGCTGCCTCTTATGTACTCGAAAGTTTACTCGTACAAGAACTAATTTTAGCAAGAAGTACCTCTGATTGAACACCATTTACCAGTTTGTACCCTAGGTAGTTAAAGTTCGTCCATGGATCATATTGGCTGTGATGTCAATCATTTGGATGCATAAACATACTGAACATTTGTATATCTGAATCTTTTTGTAAATTATGTATGAATATTGTCGTGTGATCTATCAATCATTTGGATGCATAGATATGCTGAGCTTGTGTATATATGAATCTTTTGAGTTGTTGATTGTGAATGTTGGCTATGGATATGAACGTGTCCTGTGAACCTGAGTTTGATATGAATGTTCACCTTTTCTGTTGTATTTGTGTGTGAACTTGTTAGTATGCCTACTGTGGGGTATAAAACGCAGGTCTCTTATAGAAGTAATGTTGTGTCCAATTTATGTTTTCCCTTCTAACCACATTATATATATTTATATTATTACTATTATCGTATATTTTATAGAGACTTATATATACATTATAAAAACATCCCAACTTATAAAAGTAAATGTTTAACGGAAGTTGGCAAGGAAAATCCTGGTTGCTTTTGACTCACAGGCAAAGAAAATCCTGGTGATTGCGTACAAAAGCTTGCGAAGATTTTAAGGACCAATTTAATAATAACGCGCTCATTTTTATTTTGAGCAATAACTCGCTAATTTCTTAATTATATATATATAAAATGTGCCTCTCCGGTTTATTATTTGATATTAATTGCTCCTTCTAACATAACATTATACTCCCTCCGTCCGAAAATACTTGTCATCAAAATGGACAAAAAGGGATGTATCTAAAACTAAAATACATCTAGATACATCCCTTTTATCCATTTTGATGACAAGTATTTCTGGACGGAGGGAGTATATATAACGAGCCCACCTAATACGTGTATTTCAAGGAAGTGCAAATGGGCTGGGATTTCTTAGAAAATATAAATGGGCCTGATTGACGCGAAATTATTTGTTCACCCAGCCCAGCAAATGGACTGTACATTCTAGAAAACATGGGTTAAATATATGCCACATTGTTGCAGGCTGACATGTGGGCCAATAGGTCGAAGCCTACGCAGGGCGTTGTCAACTTGGTCAACAAATGATTGTGTCATCCACAGCCATTGGATTTATATCCAACGGCCGGCATGCACCTTCAATCTCTCGTCTTCTTCCTCCAGCGTCGCCGGGACCGCCTGGTCCGGCCTCCGGCGGCTAGCGGCTCTGCTTAGCACGCATCGCTGCGAAGCGCTACCCCACCGCCGGCCAGGCTATCCCTCCACCCCTCGACACCTCCTGTTATTCTCCACAGACTACAGCCCCACGCCGCAACAGAACCAGTTATAACCCTTCTCCTCCTCTCAATCTGCGACTCCACTGCCGCGTTTTCCCATCTCCGAGTCGTTCCCGTCCGGGGCCTCGCCGTCGTCCACCGCCTCGCTGCGTTCGGTGCGGCGTGGTCAACAAACGAGAGTCATCGGAAGAGGACTTTACGTGGAGAGCCTGACGGCTGGGACCCACGAGGTCCATGGTCGCACGCAAGGAAAGTTCCTCCTTATTAAGCTGAAAAAATGTTTCCTCCACCTGACAGCTGGGACCCACCGGCTGTATCTTCGCACGGAAGGAAGTGCCTCCTTGTTTTGCGAAAAAAATTATTCATCCCGTTGACAGCTGGGACCCGTCAGATTTGGTGACTGACTTGTGGGCCTACTAAGCGGACGTGTACGCACGGCTTTGTCAACTTAATCAACAAATGATTCTAGCAGCTGGACCGTTGGATGTTAATCCAACAGCCGTGCTCCTTCTTCAACCTCTGTTCTTGCTCCTGTCTCCCGTGGGTGGCACCGCGGCTGTGCTGCCGCGCACCCGAACCAGTGAAGTTTCCCACTCCTCTCCATCTGCGACTCCACTGCATCTTAATAAATAGTAACGTCTTCGGTTTTAGCCCGGTTTTCCGTAGATTAACCGGGCAATTCTCTTCTTCTTAATTAATCGATGAGGCAATTCTTTTGCCTCCGTTTCGAAAAAAATAGTAACGTCTAACTGAGCCAGTTAGTTAGATGCGTACACTTGGTGTAGTAGGATCTTTATTTAGTTTGATGCATACACTTGTTCTTTTTTGGTAGCCCTTTTGTAATGATGGCTGATGTTTGGTTTGGAAGAGAGAGTGCGTCTTCACTCTTCTGGCCTGCTTACTGCTTCTGTTGCACCCCCAGCCCTGGTTGTTGCTGCTGCTGTTTTCAATGTACAATCAGTAGTATATTTCGTCTGTTGGTTGAATAAATGTGTTGTTAGAACGACAAACACAATGTTTTGGAAGTCGTTGCACGGTTCGATCCTTTAGTGCCCCGTACCGTACGTAGCGCATACTATTTATCGTACGGAACACATTTTTTTTGAAACTCGGAACACATTTTCCACTTGTTGATAACATGCAGCCCACTGATGAAGGCCCAATAGAGAAGCCCATAATTAACTGGAAGGGAGGCTCTCACATGAATCCGGCCCAGGTACATGCTCATGGTCCCCTAAACATAAATAAGTAAATAAATAAATAATAAAGCTAAATGCTCATGCACCAGTTCTTTGGGAAAATAGGTAGCCCAGTATTTCTTTTTGAAGAATACCCAAGATAGGCCTATTTGTTTTCTCCGAATTACTGGGCTGCAAATCTTTCATGATGAGGAGGGATGCATTCCGTCCTGGCTTAAGAGTATGGTCAATGTCTGTTAAAAGTAATATCAAAAGGGGTTGAAAACTCCAAAATATTTATAGCAAATGGGATATAAGTTTCTTTTTTTGTTTTTGTTCTTCACTGATATCTTATACGTATTTCATTGGATTTAACATGACATAGTACTAATTTATTTTGAAATTTGTTTTAGTATGGTTATTAATTTTTGGATTAAGAATATTTCATTCCCCAGCAAAAATTTACAAATTTTCAAAATTTCCCACATATTTAGTTAATTTTTTGACCCTGGTACTGACCAGAAAATGGGCAGCAATTCTAAAAATGGAAAACGGGCTGCAATAAATTCCATATGAATTAGAAAATGAGTAAAAATTATAAAAATAATAGCAAACGGGCTGTACACGCCCCATATTTCGAGGCTGACTTATTTACGCAAGGCTTCGTCTGTGAACACACGATTCTAGCAGCAGTTAGTGTTGGATGTCCATCCAACGGCCGACGTGCTTCTTCAATCTCTGATCTTCCTGCTCCAGCCGCCTAAACTAGCGCCGGCGGGACTGCCTTCTCCCTCCTCTTGTGGCCCACTATGATGCCGCGCAGGCTTCCCCGGCCCACCCTACTCCCTCCGCTGGCCTGGCCACACGCAATCAACTGCCTCCTTATTACGCGAAAAAAATGATTCCTCCCACTGACATCTGGGGCGCACCGGTTGGGAGGCTGACCTGTGGGCCTACTAAGTTGACGCGTACGCAGGGCTTGTCAACTTAGTCAACAAACGATTCTACCAGCAGTAACCGTTGGATTTGAATCGAACGGTCCTGCTGCTTCTTCAATCGCTGCTCTTCTTGCACCAGCCGCCCAAACCAGCGCCGGGGAGACAGCCTGCTCCTGCCTCCAGTGGCCGGCTGTGCTGCCGATGAGGCCTCATCACCCCCTACTAATCCCACCGCTAGCCAGGCCCTGCGGCGACGACAGCCTCACACCGGAGCTGAACCAGTGAACCCTCGTACTCCTCTCCGCGTGGGCATCCACTGCCCCGTCTTCCCCGACTCCGCGCCGTCCCCTCCCGAGGCCTCGCCGTCGTCCACTGCTGTGGTGCTCTTGGCACGGCGTGGTCAACGTGGTCAACGACATTCCATCGGAAGAGTACTGTACATGGAGAGGCTGACAGCTGGGTCCACGGCCACAGCCCAGTTTTTTTGTGATTTGCCAAGTAAGTTGCTTTGTCAGGCCTGTTGGGCTGCAAATCTTTCAAGACAAGGAGAGCTTTCATTCGGCTGGCCGAGAAAATGGCCCATCAGTAATAAGAAATGGGATGTACATTTTTAAAACACATCAAACCGGTAATTAGTTTCAAATATCTTTTTTTCATTTCGAGATTTGAAATTACATTAATTTTTATGCGTGGAGAATTTGTTGGATTTTATATTGATATACATTTATTTTTAAAATCAGTTTGAATGTGAGTCGAAATTTCGGGATTAAAAACAGTTCGGACCGCACCGAAATATGCAAAATTTCGTATAACTTTTTAACCGTGGCCATAATATGGGCTGTAATGCTAACAAAAAGAATATGGGCTCCAGAAAAAACCTTAATAATTAGCAAATGAGCTGTAAATTATTAGAAATAATGGCAGATGGGCTGTATGCTGTTTTCCACAGATTTGAGGCTTTCCTTAAAAAAAGGTTGACGCACAAGCAGTGACTGTTGGATGGCCATCCAACGGCCGTCGTGCTTCTTCAATCTCTGCTCTTCCTGCTCCAGCCGCTCAAACAGGCGCCGGCGGGACTGCCTGTTCCCTCCTCCCCGCAGTTGGCTCTGTTGTCGCGCAAGCCTCACCGCCCCACCGTACTCCCATCGCTGGCCTAGCCATCCCTCTACTCACCCACACCTGCTGTTATTCTCTGGCGATGGCAGACGAACCAGTAAACCCTCGTACAGTTGTACCCCCCTCCGCGTGGGAAACAACTGCCGAGTCTTCCCTGCCTCCGTGTCATTCCCTTCCTAGGCCTCGCCGTCGTCCACCGCCCTGGTGCACTCGGCGCGGCCTGGTCAACGTGGTCAACGACCGACATGCATCTGAATTGGACTTTACGTGGAGAGGTCGACAGTTGGGTCCACGGCCGCGCGCAAGGAAATGCCTCCTTATTACGCGCAAAATAATGATTCCTCCACCTGACATCAGGGACCCACCGAAAGGGCCTCTGTATTTCGCGAAAAAAATGTTACCGCCGCTGACAACTTGGACCCACCAGCTATATCTTCGCACGCAAGGAAGTGCCTCCTTATTACGCACAAAAAGAATGAATACTCCCCCTGTTAGCTGGGACCCAGTATAGTGGCAGGCTGACTTGTGGTCCTACTAAGTTGACGGGGACGGAGGGCTTTGTCAACTTAGTCAATATGCACGATTCTAGCTCCAGTGACCGTACGATGTCCATCCAAGAGCCGTAGTGCTTCTTCAACCTCTGGTCTTCTTGCTCCAGCCGCCCAAACTAGTGCTGGTCGTGCCTCGTGCTCCTGCCTCCCGTGGCCGGCTGCGATGCGGCGGAGGCCTCACCGCCCCTACTACTCCCACCGCTGGCCAGGCCATCCCTCTACTCACCCACACCCCCTGTTATTCTGCGGCGACGGCAGCCTCACACCGCAGCGAACCAGTGAACCCTTGTACTCCTCTACCCGTGGGCATCCACTGCCACATCTTCCCCGGCTTCGCGTCGTCCCCTTCCTAGGCCTCGCCGTCGTCCACCGCCCTGGTGCTCTTGGTGCGGCGTGGTCAACATGGTCAAGGAACGACTTCCATCGAACGTGGACTGTACGTGGAGAGGCTGACAGCTGGGTCCACGGTCGCAGCAAGGAAGTGCCTCCTTATTACGTGCAACATAATTATTCCTCCACCTGACAGTGGGGACCCACCGGACGGGCCACCATATTTCGCCCCCTGACTGCTGGGACCCACTAGCTACATCTTCGCACGCAAGGATGTGCCTGATAGTCGGGACCCACCTGGTCGAAGCGTACATAGCATTGTCAATCTGGTCACGAACATGTACGGACATATATACTGGTGGATGTAGAGGCGCGCACGTGTCGTAGTAGATGCGACCAGGGTGCAAGAAAGAAAATACGGTCACGTATGTGTACATACGGGCGGGGTCTCGAACGTCTACTCGCGCATACGTACGGCCAGGGCTCGTGTACAAGGCTGGGTCGGAACAGAGAAACAACATTGTCGTCATGTTCATGGGGAGGCAACGGAACGCGTCGTGTTCATGGGGAGGCAACGGAATGCGTCGTGTTCATCGGGAGGGCCTGGACGGAACAGGCGATGGAAACGAGGCCTGGCGTACCGCAGAACGGAGGAAACAGCCTTGTGTTCGACCGGCCATGTTCGAAACGGGATCCTGTTCATCGGGAGGGATCTCGCGTACCGCAAAACAGAGGAAACGGACCTCCTACGGTCAAAACAGGGGTCCTGTTGATCGGGAGGGGTGTGTCGTACTGCAAAACGGACGAAACGGACTTGTGTTGGAGCGCTAGGTCGAAACGGGAGTCCTGTTCATCGGGAGGGGTGTGGCGTACCACAAAACGGGACTCCACGGGTTACTGTTCATCTCCACCGTCGACCCCCTCCAGCCTCCACGAGCTACTGTTCATCCACCATCGACCTCCTCCAGCCTCCACCTGCGACTGTTCATCCACGGGCTCCTGTTCATCCAGCCTCCACCGCGCACTACTCCACCGGCTAGTGTTCAACCAGCCCTCTCCACGGGCTCCTATTCAACCACCCCTCCACGGGCTACTGTTCATCCTACCCTCCACCGTCTACTGTTCGTCCCGCCCTCCACGGGGTGGTCCTGTTCATCTAGCCCTCCACGGGGTCCTGTTCATCTAGCCCCAACCGGCTCGATCGATCGGGATCGTGTTCATCCAGAGGCAACACCACGGGGTACTGTTCATCCACCCC
>NC_057806.1:705390472-705418213 GCF_018294505.1 Triticum aestivum
CCCCGCAACGTCACTGTTCATCCAGAGGCAGCATCAATCGGCTTCAATTAGCAGCAATAGCGAAGAAATCGCTCGATCGGGTTCAGTTAACAGTCATCGATCGATCGCTTGGGTTCAGTAACGCGTAGACTGCAGTGCAATCGCTCGGGTTCAGTTAGAGCCCAACGCCTCGCTCGGGTTCAGTTAGAGCCAAGCCTCGCACACACACGCATATGTGTACGAGAGAAGCGCGCATTGCTCGGCCCCCGACCTCCCACTGTAACCGAGAACTCCCTAAAATTTTCCTCGCCCTCGCTTCTACCACGGTTTTTTCCGTCATGGACGGCCCAAAGAATGTCATGCAGCTGCGTCTCCGGCCCGCCCAGGACGAAAAGCCCATTTTATGTCATGATTTTTTCTCATAGAAGTAGGATCCCACCACATCTATGATGATACCGGGTTTTGTCATAATTATCATCATATAAGTGTCATATGTATGACAGAAAAAAATTTCGTTCGGCCCAAAATGTCACGGATGTGTCTTTTTTTGTAGTGGTGTATATCGACAATTTATGGCCAGCATCTTTGAGTTGCCGTGTGAAGAAGCACAACTACCACTTGAGGCAGTTATACATGAATCCCAAAGTGAAAGAATACTTGGAAACACACCACTCCAAGTTATGGGCCAGAAGCCAATTCAGTGAACTGAGCAAAGTTGACTATGTGCACAATAATCTAGCAGAGTCTTTCAACTCAACGACCCATAAACTAAAGGGTCATTATGTGATGGATTTGCTTGACAGGATAAGGATAGAATACATGCAGAAAATTCATTATCGTGCAGGAATAGCCGAGGCAAAATTCATGGGCCACATTATCATCCCTGCCGTGATAAATGAACTGAAGAAGAAAACAACATGCTTGGAAATGAACATGACTCTTTGCTCGGGTACCACAGCAGAGATATCATATTTGGATAAAGAGAAGAGGGAATGCAGATATCCAGTGGACTTAGAAGCTAGAACTTGCAGTTGTAGGCAATGGCAGGTAACTGGGTTGCCATGCATTCATGCCTTGTTTTTCATCACTTCTCTCCCGGGTCCAGCAGGGAACATACATCAGTATGTGCATGATTACTACTCTGTTGCAAGGTTCAAAGCCACATATGCTTATGCCTTGCCTGCTATGGAGGGAAAACAACAATGGGACATGGTGGACCCTGGATTCAAGCTTTGCGCTCCAGTTCTGAAGAGAGCAGCAGGTAAACCAAGGAAGAGTAGAATCAGACCTCACAGCGAAGGAGCTGGACTTGGAGCGAGGAAGCGTAAGTGCACAAGGTGTGGTGGGTCTGGTCATTTCGGTAAGTATTGTGATAACACAGTAGATCCAGCGTTCGGAGAGAGTTTCGATGAAGGCTTCGATGAAAATGTTGGTCAGCAGCCGGTTGCCTCAACAGATGATGAAAATGATGGTCAACAGTCGGTTGCATCAGATGAGGATTTTGACGAGGTTCCAAATGATGATGGTCAATAGCTGCATGATTTTGACGATGATCCAAAATATCCTCCAAATAATGATTCAAGTGAAGCTCCAAATGGTGATCCAAGTGAAGCTCCAAATGGTGATCATGGTGATCCAAGTGAGGCTCCAAATGGTGATCATGGTGATCCAATTAAGTGAGGCTCCAAATGATGATCCAAGTGAGGCTCCAAATGGTGACCAACCTTCTGTTGTTGTGAGTTCTGCTAGGTATGTAAATCTTGCAAGGGTCAAATACTACTGTACATTTATCACTTGACATAATCTCATTACCCTTTATGTTTTGCACAGCTCTATGGTAGGTTTGAAGAAGACACGCAAGGTACCGACAACCAAGAGGAGAAGAGAAGAAGCAATGAGCACAAGGTGCATGAGGAGCCAGGTGCTGGCAAGAAGCTCAAGGAACAGACAGAAGCCCCAACGCTATTTACGAATAATTATGAAACATTATGAATAATGTTGTATTTCTGTTCGATGATGCTGGACCTATGTTAGAACTATGTTTGACATGATGTTTAAATCTGTTGGATGATGTTTGAATGAGCACATGGTTTTTCCTTTTTTGAATTTTGTTTTGCTCATTTGAATTTTGGTCAAACCTAACTTTGATAAAGATTTAAACAAGTCTAAAACATCAAAATGAAAAACTAAGCCTGGATCCTTCTTAATCAATCCAAAATGAAGTTGTGGTGAGGTTTTTGAAATTTTCATGAAAAATGTGCTAAAAAGAGGGGTCCAAAGGTAAGGTAAACGACCTCATTTCTAAGCAAGGGTTTTTTCGACCTTGTCTAAATCAGCCAAATAACTTTCCTACACATATATTCTATATATACAAACTATGTGCGCTGGTTTTTCTTTTTTGATTTTTTTAATTTTTTTTGCTCATTTGAATTCTGGTCAAACTTAACTTTGACCAATATTTAAACAAGTCTAAAACATCAAAATGAAAAAGCTAAGCCTAGATCCTTCTTAGTCACTTCAAAATGAAGCTATGGTGAGTTTTTTGAAATTTTCATGTTCATTTCCTCAAAACACTTCTCTTCACTTCATACAAGAGAGTTTGAGATACTCGAGATATCACATAATACACATGAACTTATCGTTTAAATGTATGTAAACCTTATTTATCAACTTAAATCGTTAGTATATGACATAAGAAGACTATGTGCGCAGGTTTTTCATTTTTCTGATTTTTATTTAATTTATTATGCTCATTTGAAATCTGGTCAAACATAGCTTTGACTGCTCCAAACCTCCCCCCAAACCCCGCTAACCCTAGCGCTGAACAAGGACCATCCATCTAACCCTAGCGGCAATCAAGGGTCGTCGGTCTAACCCTTCTAGAAGGAATCTGCGGGGAGGAGGGGGGCGATCCGCGAGATGCAATATGATTGGCTAGGAGATTATTTTTTTAAAACAAATACCGGGCACGCTGGATGGACCGTTGGGCCGTCTCATTGTCTGGGCCTGAGACCGTGGTAAATAGCCCTCTCAACCTTTCCAGGCCTTGCATGCATGGGAAGGGCAGCGACGTGGGTGTGCATGTGCGGGAGGCGGACGTCCATGCATGTGTGTGAGGCGAGTGAGGCGCGCTAGGCTAGCGAGGCAAGCTAGGTGGCCATGCCCGTATTGATTCAGAGTTAGGGATTACGACAGTGGTTCAGGGTAGCGAGTCAGATGCACGGGCCGGGTCAAAGAGCTATGCAGTGATTCAGATGCACGCACGCACCCCATGCATCATTTTCGTGCAAAATTAAAGAGTGCAAAACGTAACGGATACACACACACGCACCGTTCTCATCCTTTCTCTCTTCCTCTCCCACCCACAGGCCTATAAATGGGGTGCCTCTCTTCCTCTCCCACCCACAAGCCAGATCCGATCCATTCTCTCCAACTTCAAACACCCAAGCGACCGAGCCCTCCCCAAGTGAGACCAAGTGAAGATGCAGTTCAACAGGCCGAGCTTCAACCGTCCGCCTGTCATGCCAGAGCTACGCTACCCACTGGGCGTGCTCGTGGAGAGGGAGCTTCGTGTGTGGGATATTTCAAGGTGGAGGGGTTCCGTCGAACTCACCCGCGCCTTCCTCAGAGCCGGTTATGCCCACCTCCCACGGGGCTCGCCTAGGATGTTCACCCTCAATGAGGTTCGTGACCGCGGTGGCATCCTCCTACTACTCACAGTCACCTTCACCAACCCATTTAACTCACGCGAGCTCCTCGGCCAAGTCTTTTGGTGCGGCTGCGAGGCCATCTTCTTCACCGTGTACAATATCTACACCAACTACGAGAGCATCTTCCCCACTCCAGGCCAGATGCACTCCCTTCCCTACGATGAGGAGGAGGACGTGTGAAGTTGAAGATAGTGTTGAAGGGGTGCGCGGCCAAGGTGGAAGAAGGAGGTCAAGATGAAGATGTTCAAGCCTGGAGTCAAGCTCGTCATGTTTCATTTTTATTTTGTTGCTTTTCTATGTCGTGTCGTGTCGTGTCATGTTTCGTCATGTGTCCGTGAACTTATTATTATTGCTTAATGTAAGGGTACGGTGTGTTGCATCTTATCTAAATTATTAGGGTTTATTATGTGTGTTAAAAATGTCTGTACCCAAAAATATCATTTCTTCCCTAAACCAAGTCATGAAGTTCGAGATTTCATTAATGAAAATTGTAGGGGGTGAGAAGCCCTCTCTTTCATTCAAAAAAACAAGTCATGAACTAATATGCAAATTTATTCCCTTTAAATACTAAACCAAGTGCCACTCTAACCCTAAACCAAGTGCCACTCTAACCAAAATCATGTGGCAGTGCAAACATACGTTCCCAACCCTCCAAAATTTCAGTGCAAAACAAAGGAAAACCACTCTCACGCGTGTGCAAACATTCACGGTCTCACTATGTATACCTTCCTTCCCTACCCATGTCAAAATCTTTCCATCTGTCCTAGCAGTTACCAGCATAGCCCTAAACGCCACAAACCCACGAGGTCCTAGGTTTGAGTCCCCAGCCGCACCAATTTTTTGTGCATTTCCCACCCTTCATTTTTAGACAAATTATTTTTTTCTCAATGTAACGCCCTTAAAAAATGTCCATTTATTTTGGCACCAGGTGTAAACCTCTACCAGAGCTGGGGCACATTTTCCATGACATTTTGGTCTTTGATTTAAATGATGGTGTATTTGAATTGGAGTAATGAAATTGCTATTAAATATTTAATAGGTCGAAATTTTTTCTAACCTTAACTTTTTGGCTCTGGAATAATTCAATTAGCTTCCACAAAAAGTTTCAGCATTATGATTTACTGCCTAAATTAAATAGAACAGAAAATAGAAAAACACGCAGGAGAACCCCCGAATGGGCCTAATTGGATGCAGTTGGCCCATTAGTCTAGCCTGCACTTGGCTCTACGCTCTGAATTTGTCCCATAGAGGAACCTTCTTTTTGACAGAAAGGCAGAGCAGAGAGCTGCATTTCATTGATCAAAAGTTTCCGAATTCCTCATTTTTCTTCCTTTTTTCAACATATTTAAATGTTGGTCATTTCTTTTTTTCAACATTTAAACAACTTTGAACAACATTTAAACTAGGTGAATTTCTCATACAATTTCAAGCTTACAAATTACTTCATAATTCATGCATTTCCATACATTTTCAACATTACAACCAGTGCGATTACCATACCTACAAATGCCCAAAAGTATTTGCAAATGGGTATTGGTAGTGCTTGATCTTCAATCTTCCTAACCTTCTTCTTCAACATCCTAAGCTCAACAGCTAGCTCTCTGTCAGTGTGTGCTTCGCCCTCCATCTCTTCTTTCGGAGCTCGTGTTGCGGCCACTGCCATTCGTGGCAGCATGCACAACCATTCTTCATGCTCTTCTTGCAGTTCATTCACCAGACTCTTGGCCAGAGCATCGACCCAAATAAAGAAGCATGTCACCTGCATGAACACCAAACAGACCAACCCATTGCTCAGAGATCCCGACCACGAAAATGGTGCGATTGCCCTGATTCTTACCCATTCTTGCTGCACACGTAGAACGAACGATTCTGGTTCCTCGTTGTGTGAGAAACCCTCCGAACAATGCCCGCCCGGCACCGCAGACAGACGAAGACGGGCATGTCCACACGCACCCGGCTCTGCATCCGCGAGGTGGCGCGGGAGCTTGAGGAAGACATGGAGCTCGAAGCCGAAGGGGATCTCAACACCGCCGCGCCCTCCACAACTAGCTTCCCACCGCCGTGCTCTCTCTCTCTCTCTCGCCGTGGTCACCGCCGTGCTCTCTGTCACCATGGTCACCGCTAATGTGTGTCGCCCGCTTATATAGCACACCCGCAATGGCTCTCTGCTCAACGACTCTCTGCTGGTTCCCACAAGCCACGCGTGCAACGGTCTGAATAGAATTGGCCGTCTCTGCCACCTGGTTCCACCTGTAAGGGCCGAGTCAAAAGGTTGACCTGACGGAGACAGCAGAGTTCACGGAACGAGTTGGTGCACACGGACTAGGGGCAAAACAAAGCACAATTCGCATCTGAGGGCAAAACTGAGCACATGGGCACCACTGAAGGCAAAAGGATAATTAACCCTTGTTTGTTTACCTCGGACACAAGTTGGGCTGCCGACTTGCGACCGCAATGAATCCAATTCAAAGCGCATTTGGATCCAACTCTGCTACCCCATGCCACCGCCTTCATCTTCTGCTTGTTGGCCAAACCGAACAACACACATACCCGGCCGACACGTTGCGTAGATCCATCCATCCATCCATCCATCCATCCATGGAGCTGTCGGACAAGTTGCTCGCCGACATCCTCTGCCGCGTCCCGCCAAAGCACCTCACCGCGTGCAGGCACGTCTGCAAGGACTGGTGCGCTGCAATCGACGGCCACGGGCTTGTCCTCTCGCACCTCCTGCCGGGCTTGCCGCGCGGCATATTCATTAACTACACGGGCAGCGCATGCTGGGACGACACATGTTTCTTCTCCCGAGGGATGCCTTCCAATGGCGGCATCGACACCCGTCTCGCCTCCACGCCGTCCTCGCTGGCCTCATGCATCGTCATCGACCATTGCAACGGCCTCCTCCTCTGTGTGTCCGACGACGGCGCGTGCTTCGTCTACAACCCGGAAACGCAGCGGTCCCCGCAGGTTCCGGCCTCGAAGAGCATGGAGTCCTGGTGGGGCGTTGGCTCCCCCGCATACCATGTGTTCGACCCTTCTGCCTCTCTTCACATCGAGGTGTTCTTTCTCCCCGATCAGTTGCCTGTCAAGCCGAAGGAACCTATACCCGCAAAGCCATCGCCACCGCCATTCAATGTGGCGCGGCTCTTCATGGCCAGTGGCGAGGATAAGACTAGCCAAAGTGGGAGTAAATTTAGCAGTAACATCGAGTCCAACTCAGCAAATTTGCTTATGTGGCAATGAGTTAATGAGGAGAGAGGTAGTAGTAGTAACTTAGCTAGTTACTGTAACATCACGTGTCCCAATGCAATATGAGTCTATAACCTAATAAATGAAGCTATGCATGTTATCACACTTATGTTACTACTCACTATGAAGGTAATAACATAGTCTAGGAATACATGTATGTTACTAATGTATGTTACTCTCCATTGTGGCTACTCTAATGAGTTCCTGTCCGAAGTTGACACGGACGACGGAGAGGATTGGTTAGTAGATTCCGAGGAGGAGGATACACACCCACATTTGTTAAGCTCTGGTCACGAGCATGTTGAGGTGAGGGACACAATGGATGCGACCAAATGGCCACCGGTGGTGTACAAGGTGTAGGTGTTCTCTTCAAAGACAAGGGGGTGGGAGGAGAGGACGTTTGTCCAGAAAGATGACGCCATAGGCAACGTGGCTAGAATGTGGATGCGTCAATGGTCACCATGCGTGACACATCCTTTTTGGCCTCGTCGTCACTACACTACCTACTAGAGGAATTCTCTTTACATCGAATGTCTTGGTGATTTCATCATGAGGTACATGAATTAAACTCTTTTGTTGCTAGCATCTAGTGCTTTAGATTGCTTTCCACATGGTAATAATTGTTTTTGTACACAAAAACCTTCGGAATCGATAATCCCCGAACGCACCGTGTTTTCTTCGTTCGCTCCGAACGCGTCCATCGCCGTCAGATCGCCAGCGCGAATCTTGGAACATTGTTTCTGCCACGTAGGACAGCGCCACGCGTTTGGACTAACCGACGCTCGCCCTGAACGCCTCCACCATCGCCAACTGCTCCTCCGTTGCTAGTATCCCCTTAATTCAACCGCATGTCATTGCTCAACCACCCGCACTTACTCACTCCATCCCGTCATCTCTGCATCGCAAATCCCCTTCACTCCCCAATCTAGCACCGTCTGCCGCGGTGACCCCCTCGGAGGTGCTCGATTTTGTCCCTCCGCCGCCATTTGTTGTCCTCCCACAATCGATCCAGCGTCGAGCGGCCTCGCGACCATGAGGGATTCAAGCTGCTCTTGAACCGGCAACTGTCACTGGTCTGCCGAGGTCGGCTACGGGAGGTGCTGTTGGTCGGAGGATTTCTACAATTGCATCGTCACCGGCGGTGTCGACACATCGTCGTCACCGGCGGCGTCGGCAGTTCTTCTGCGACCGGAGGTGCATTTTCACAGATTTGGTCATCTATCCCCACCTCCACCCCTTCAAAGCACGGCGTAGCCCGCTCCGCTTTGCTGCGGAGTGTTCTTTTTATCACACCTTTTTTGCTGTAATTTGACGCTCCATCCAGTTTATAGGCTCACACCGCGTCGCATTTTCAGACATTTCCATGGTTCTGTAGATGCCAATCTGTTGTCCACTGCGCGATTACTGTGCTCGAGTAGGTTCTGTGCGTCCAGCAGTTCATATACATGTTGATTTTGTGTCAGTTTCTACTGCAGCATGTTGAGATCTGATAAGTATTGCCATCTTGGTGACTTCATGAATCACAGTTTTGACTATAACTGTTCTGTTTATATGTACTTGCTATGGCAAAAAGTTCTGCCCAATTTAGATGTGGGCAGTAGGCCAGTTTGTTTCAAGCCCATGGCAATTTTCTCAACAACTGTGTTCTTTCATCATGGCAATTTTGCAGACTATTGTCTATAACTGTCACATGGCGAGTGCTTGGATTTTCCCCCTATGTCTCATGGCAAAATAGTATTACCATGCTTTTTACCCAACACAATGGAAAATTTTATTTGCCATGATCACATGGCAACTGCCAGAAATGGCTTGTCTTCACTCTTTGCCAAGGCAAATGTAGTTTTCAATTAAGGATGGCAATTTAATACCATGGCTGAAAAATGAGGCAGAGATGAGATGGGTTTTTTAGTTTGGCCACACTTTGTTGGTGGATCAGATGCATCACAAATTCACAGTGTATATGGGAATATATTTGTTTTTTTCATGGGATCTAAACATTTATATGGGAAGTAGTTGTGTTGTTCCCTTTAATGGTTGTCCGTTGCTTTTAATTTCTCTGTAATGTGATTTTTGCCATGGCAATTCTTTTAGATGTCGTCTTACGGGTAGCTCAACAACGAGTTTGCCATGCAAAACTTTAATATGTGCTGTTTTTCTGTCATTATTTGCAAACTTAAGATGTATTGACATGGGAAACTTATTTTTGAGTCTTTTATTCCATGCCCACTATACATGCATATTTACAAGCATTCTTTCTAGGAATTTCACACTTTTGTCTACATAACATGGCAAGTTTTTTCAGGACAAAATAAATTACTTTGTGTCCTAAAGTGGCCATGGGAAATTTAGTTCGTAGACCAGGGCAAGTTTTTAGCATGGCAATGTTTAAAGTGATTTCTCCACAAAAAATTTAGCAGATGTTTGCCGGTAAAGTCAGTTTAATGCCCATGGCAAGTTTCATTTCTTCAAGACGATGACATTTTCTTTTTAGGATGGCAATTTTTAAAGTGATTTTGCCATGGAACATTCAGTTTAATGCCCATTATATCATTTTTACTACAGTTCACCTCCATCGTGTGCTCATTTAGTTTTTGTGCCATCAAGATCTTAGTAGAAGTCACTGTCATTTACATGGAAATGTCTCACGTACTGTCATTTTCTTACTCTGGTGATAACATTTTTGTTGTTTTGTTTGGTTTGTTATTGCTCTTACAGATAAAATGGTTTGCAATGCGCATGACGATGATGCCGACGACTTTATGCCTGATAGAAGGGACGCTGTGGATGTTGGCAAACGTGTTCCAAAGAATGTATTAGTTACCCGACGTGTATTTCTTATTAAGCGTGCGTGCCACGACAATTTTCAGTTTTTTATGGATGCTGGCAAGTTCTTGTTTCCAAATGTGTCGCTGTTCGTAAGCCCGTTGTCATAATTTTCTACTTTTCTTTCACTATGTG
The DNA here is from genome assembly GCF_018294505.1 of Triticum aestivum. Taxonomy (NCBI): domain Eukaryota; kingdom Viridiplantae; phylum Streptophyta; class Magnoliopsida; order Poales; family Poaceae; genus Triticum; species Triticum aestivum. The sequence goes on from NC_057806.1 coordinate 705,400,369, forward strand.
TGATGATTACTACCTTACATGGAGGTGGCAACTTTTACCTTCATGACATGGATGCTTTTTTACACTAAATTGCTCATCATGGTTTCTATGGTTAGTTCTGTTGTTCTCAGGTGGCAACTTTTAATCGTAATGCGTTTCTCTTTTTAGCACCTGCATGCTCAACTTAGAACTCTACCACATGGTCATTCTTAGGTATTTTTAGATGGCAACTTTTTTACTGCTAATTTTCCCTAAATGGTCTCCTCGCATCCATGTTAGAACAGTCGATGTTTTCTTGCACGAGCTATCGCGGTTGATGATTTTATATGCTCGTAGATGGCAAGTTTTTCATAATGTATCATGGTATGAAGTGCTATCAATTGTTCTTCCCCAACTTGTGTAATGGCAATTTTTTCTTTTTTTCTAAAGCAATGCACCTTTTTTGCTGGCAGAAAATCCCACGTAACAGGGGATCGCCTGAGTGTCTAACGGAGCTATACAATGAATTCAATGATGATCAGAAAGCAGCTGCTGATACAATGGGTATGTGCACGCTCATGAACCTACTTTGCACCAACCTAAATAATAGCGTTTGTGACTGGCTTGGGAGGACATACAATCCTGCGTCCAAAGAATTTGTCATCCCTCGACGTGGAAGGATTCCTCTGGACGAGGACGCTATTTACTACACTCTCGGCATCCCAAATGGTGGAATGGATGTCCCATACAAGGTGGATCATGAAATCCAGGACCGACTTTTTCCTGAAATGTTTCCTGGTATGACATCAATGCCGCTCAGTTCTGTCGCTGCCACTATGCTTGCTCAGATGGATAGCAGTGGTGAAAACTTCAAGAGGTTACTGCTAATGTACCTCATTTCAACTATTTTTGCGCCGACGACATCCACACACATCAGCAGCAGATGTTTTCCAGTAGTTGTAAGTGTCTGTGCTCCTCAGCTTTTTTCTTCCTTATAGCATGACTTTATTTTTGTTTTGTTTCATGTGTACAGCTCTTTTTTTCAACTTTTCATGGCTCCAATGTCTTGTTGCTTTTCGAAACGCAGACCAACATAAGCAATGTTGCCAACACGAACTGGTGCAAGTTCATTGCTGGTTTCCTCCACACCGCGTTTTCTAAAGGGATATACAACAAAGGGTGACGTCTCCACCTCATGGAAAGTTTTCCACATTTTGAAATTCAATCCTTCTTTTTATTGTTTTCTGCATTCGTTTTTTCCAATTATTCGTGCCCACAACCTTATACACTTTTCATTTTCAGCTTACGTATCTTGACAACCTCGATCTAAGCACCGTGGACCTGCCCGCCGTTGGTGGCCTACCAGTCCCACATAAGTTTGCTGCTTCTGCTTGGACCAACATTGTTATAAAGACTGTTCTCGCTGCAGACGCAAAGCCTGATGGATCATTCGGCAAACTGCAGGCTAGTTTTCAGTATTTTCCTTGATGCATTTTAATTGTTTTTCTTTTCTGCAGTACTTTTTTTAGTCCACAAACATGGCAACTTCTACCTTACTTTACAATAGAACTTGTACCTTTCTTACAGTCAGCACATGTACGGCAACTTCACACACACTTTTTCATATCAACTTCGTCTACACTAATGTAAACTACATGCTATCTTACTTGTCAACTTAATATTCAAACTTGTCAACCCTTAGCTTTTCCATGTGCCGCTGGCCATTTTACATTGCATGCTTCTTGCCAACTTCCATGCAAACACCTTTCCCCTTTTCTAACTTCCCATATTATTTCTTATATTCAACACCGACCCTTCATTTTTCCTTTTTTTCTCTTGTTCACTACTTGCAGCTAATGGCCAAACATTCCGTCAACTTCAGTTTCTTTGGAGGTCCACATAGTTTCTCAAAATGGATGGGCGTTCATACTAGTGACGCATGCTCGTCACAGGTACCCTAATCTGTTTTGTTTCCGTCCCCTCATGTTATACTTGACACTATGAACCCATCTGTCATGCTCCATTTCTATGAAGTACATGGCTTTTTAAAATCTTTTCTTTGCTGTTCTATGCATGCAGGCAAGAACTAATGTTGAAGCATTGGTCGCAAATTTTGCGTCTGACATGTCCAACCTGCTTGGCAACCTGGTACAGGGTTAGACGGCTATGACGACCAGCGGGGATGATGAAGTTGCCAACCAGTTCCGCAATTTCGTGCCAGGTGTCGCATCCCGACCAATTGGGTCGCAAGGCAGGTACCACTACAATGACTCCCAGGAGTTGCCAGACAGCCAGGCGAAATCTATGAACGATGCATCCGACCCCGACCATGACCAATCTGTGCGTGCGAATGATCCCCGCACCCATGATGTGCGCACGGATAATGTCCAGTCTGACCCTGTTCAGCAGAGATGGGGAGTTGATGATGTCGCACGCACTGGCAAGGTATCAGCACCTTCTTCGAGCAGTGCACGAGATCCAAAAAATGCTTCTGTTGGAGCGGCGAAAAGGGCCAGGGCTTCCGAGGATGAGGCTTGTAATGTTTCTGGGAAACGCCCCAAGTTCGACCCAGTTGCTACTCGAAGGAGGTTGGTACATTTTATCTTTTTTTATTCTGCATAACCTTTGTCATTTCATTTTTACTAATCATTTTTACTTTCACTTCTAATCATGTTCCTTTTTTTGTTTTTCCCTTTGCTTTTTTAGTGAGGCGACTGTTGGTGGCAGGGCGGGCAAGGGAATCTCTACGGGAGGTGTTTCAGGCTGTGAAAGAGCTCAAACAGCTACTCGGTCGTCACCTCGGTGTGCTTCTTCGAACACGGGAGACCCAGTTGTTCTTGTGGACAGGAGGTACTTACTGTTTTTTGCTAATTACTATTGCTTTGTGCATGACAACTTGAGTTCATTTTGTTAATTTCACGGTAACTTTTCATTTTTAATTACATTTTGTCGATTCCATCAGTGTGTCCTTGCTTTCTTAGTTGCACTTGGCAAACGCATCTTCAATTTATAGAAATAACATCTGCCATATGCATTGCTTTCACCATTCCCACAATATTTGCATGGCAACATCATCATACACCCCATGGCAAAAACACTGCCACCAACATGGCAACATTTTCATCGAAGATGCATTTTCAACATCTTCAACATACACATGCATGACAAGTTCATGTTCACTAACACATGGCAAGATCATTGCCCATACATGGCAACTTGAATTCTCCTTGTCCGCCCACTTCAATTTTCAACATCTCGACATCATCATAGCTACATGTCGAAATCTTCACCATACACATGCTTGGCAATTTCAGTTCACACATACATGGCAAGATCATAACACATGCATGGCAACTTCATTTCCCCTTGTTAGTCCAGATCATCATACATGCACGCCATGTTTTGTCATCCATGTGTGTTAAGGAAATCGCCACTCTTGCATGTCATGTGATGGCAACATCATCATACACCCATGGCAAGAACACTGCCACCTACATGGCGACATTTTTCATCATACATGCATGTCATGGTTGTCAAACATGGGGTGGCAATATATGTGGCTCACATGTGGCAACTTTAATTTCTGTGGGGCCGTCCACATCATCATACATCCATGGCACCTTTTATGAATCATGTGTGGCTAGAAATATCCCACCCATGCAAGTTTGTCATGGAAAACACCTTCACAAACCTATGGCAAGAACATTGCCACCTACTTGGCAACATCTACACATGCACCATGGCAAACTGTTTCTTTTCTACTACTTTTTCCATTCCAAGCACGATCATCAACCACCCACTTGCGCCATCAACGGCCATTTTAGTACAAGTCCACATGGACACTTTTTAATGCCATAACTGTTAGTACATGGCATTTTCACGTACACACGCATGTTACAACAATTTTCATTACATATCACCCTTCTCGGCTATTTCTCAACTGATAATTACAGTACGTCAAGCCCTGTACTTGTTAGTGCTTACACTCACAACTTTTGTACACATGCAGGAAAAAGTGTAAAGTAAAAAGGGCTGGTGTTGTTGCTAAATCCAAGGCATTTGCCACTTCGTACCGAGCGCGCACGCAGCTCCCCGTGTCTGACAATGCAGTGTGTGCCAATGCATCTACCAAGGGCGCTGCTCCTACTAGGTTGGCTACACCGTGTGAAGACGAGGCAAACAAATCTTCACATGTTGATGCACCAGCAGTCCAGCAGGTTTCTCATTCCAACCCTGTAGGGGCAAAACCATCTACCAAAATGTCTGACCCAGCTCACCCTTCTACTCAAGCTGGCACAATTGTCATCAAAGCAGCTGGTGTGGCAAACACTGTGCCTGTTGTCACGCATCAACCAGGTCAGGCAGGCCCTCATGATTCAACCACCGTCCCAACTGTTGTGCTGAAAACAGCCCCAAATGTTTCCCCACGAAAATCTGCGCAAACCATTGTTGGTACAAGGAAGAGCCCCCGGGAAATTTCAATGGATGGAGGAACTGTGCATGATCAGCATGTGAAAGACGATGGTCCTATGTATGTACCTGCTTCAACGTTGTTCCCGCCTGTTACACACAGCAAGACTGTTGAGCCCGTTAAAATGAAGGGTAATGCTGATGCAACTGTTCAGCATCCGACTTCTTCTCGAGTGGCCAATGATGGTGCTACGGCAAGTTTGAAGCACATGCATGTCACATTGGGCACGAGTGTCCCTTCACACCAACACTTGAGCATCCTAGGAAAGGATCAGGCAGCAACATTGTTATTGACATTACTGACACCACGCCCCACCGTCCTGGGAGACCTAAGGCAGCTGGAGCAGATGACAACGAAATGTTTGTTGATTTGTCACCGTTAGCAGAAACAGTTGATGTCATTAATGAGCAGAATGTTCCCACTACAAGGCTTCCTCTAGCTTTCATGCCACCATCATGCAGTCTTGGACTTGACCTAAGCCCACCCACTGAGGCAGTTGACGCTATTCCGGTTTCTTATGCTTTCCCGACAGCGCCCGTCCCAATGATGGCACAGCCCAATGTTGGTGGCAAGAAAGCTGTGAAATTTGTTGAGCCCATTGTTCAAGGTAAGATTTTTAGGTTTCTCATTCGTTCGTATCCCGCACAAAGTGAATGTTGAAAGTGATGTTTAAATCTTTGTTTTTATCCCTTGTATGTTCCATTTTTAATTCTGCAAGCATGGCAACTTCCTCATTTTATATCTACAACACTTTTTCATATCAGCACTCTAAGATGGCAATTTTTGTTGTACATACTTGGCAAGTTATTTATTCAGTTGCTCATTTTACCTCCACATCCCGTCTGATCAGACTACAACATGGATGAGGATGCTACTACGTGCGTCAGAAAGCAGCCACAAGCTACCTCCAACTCTGGTGCAGCTCACAACCCTCCCTTCGAGGATATGCACAACAGTGCCACTCCAGGTTCTGTGCGACAGGCTAGGGTCATGCAGCCCCCTAGTGCTCATGATGTAGATCCTCCAATAAAGGCTACGAAGCAGCAGCAAGCATTTTATGACATTATGAGGCGTTTTGGCAATGCACGGAGCGGTGGCAAACACATGGATGCCATCAAAGAGTAATTGCTTTTCACAACCTTGTCTTTCTACAAAATTCCCATCGATGCACAAGTCATTTCTTTTTACATGTGTGTCCACTGATAAATTCACGATATTATACTGCACAGCCACAAAATTACTGTTTTAACATCTTATCACACATGGCATTTTTACTTGTGAACCGATGACATTTTTTTGTGATACCACATATGTGTCCTATTTTTCATAATCATGACATGTCAATGTTACAAACTCTCACACGGCAAGTTCACATAACCACACGCGGCAAGTTCAAACACTTTTTTATGCCACTTTCTTCCCATGTTTATCCCATGGCAACTTTGTTACCCTACACACGTGCAATCTATTCCTTTTCCAAACTACCTCATGGCAATTTCTCCAACACTAACATGTCATCTTTGTTCCATGTTGACTAAATGCGACATTTCTACCTCCAACCATACGACCACTCAATTACAAAGAAAACTTGTTGTCTACTTTAATGTTCATGTCCCATACATTACTTTTAAATTTTCTTAGTCATTCGAGCTCCTGTTTGGACAGAACTAAAATTATCCAACACTCTTCGACGTACGTTGACCTAGGTGATCTGGCTGAGTCACTCATGCCCAATGGTAGACTATCTCGAAATGTTGTTATTGTTGGAATTGACTACATCAAAGAACAAGTTGACATCCACTGCGACAAGATTATTATGTCCCCCACCATTACAAGAAGAATTTGGGTGGGAGATTTCTCTCACCGTGAAGTCCGCAAAGTAATTGCCCAGCATGGTGACTACAAGCTCACGTTGAAGAAATTTGTAAGCCCATGCCCAACTTTTTTACTCTATTGTCTATTAATACTCCGACTTTTTTCCTGTTAGTGACTAGTCACTTGCATTTATCATTCATTCACCTTTTTCCAACAATTTGTTTCAATTTACTCATACTGTTCTTTTTCATTTTTTCCTAAAATTTTGTGCAGGTGATGTTTACCATGTTCTAGGAACTCACACCCGATGACCCGGTTGACAAATGTGGGCATTACTTCACGGTGTGCATCAACCAGCAGAAACAACGCTTCGATGTCCTTGATTTCTCTGTTCGGGAGATGACGAGAGTCTCCGCTCATACGTAGAGTTTTTCGTTGAAAACTTGAAGCATACCTGGTTGCGTCATTATGAGGGTTCTAAGGTGCAGATCAGGGATTTTCCTATTGAGTACATCAAGACGGTGAAGCATGGGACAACGTAAGCGTTTCTTTCTTTCATTTATACCCCAAATTTTATCTCCATGTCATTTTTCGTTCAGGCTCCTCAATCTTCTAGACTGCAATTGATATGTCTATCCTGTTGGTGTACACATTAACAACTTCTTTTTTTATCTTTTAGCTTTTCATAATTGGGTATCTTCTAGTTTCGATTTTTCATATTACTTGTAAGCTGCCATTTTGTCCTTATGTTTGTCATTTCACTTTTGCCATGGCAACTTATTCAGTTTCTACAATGGCAACCTTATTGTTTGCCAAATGGCAATTCATCTGGTTTTGACATGGCAACTTCATGTTGTCTACCAGATTTCTCCCCACACCACCTTCATTCAAGTCACCAACCCCCCCCCCCCATGGCATTTCTCCAATCATAATTTAATGTAAACTACACTATTTTGGTCAGTGTTTTCTTTTTAAAAAGTTCAAATGTTGAATTAAATAACACCTTTTCTTTTTACATTTTGTTCCTTACTGTTCAAATCAGTTGTAACTGCGGCATCTACCTCCTGGAGTACCTTGCTAAGTGGGAAGGAAGGAAGGTACCAACACTCAACAAGGAAATTTTGTCAGAGTTGAGGAAAATCTACCTGTGGAATTGGGTGACAAATTCTGATTTCAACAAGCGGGGTGGCGCAAAGGAATGGATTGAGGGTGCTGTGAAAAATGCTGTGAAGAGATACTGCTGAATACGTCATGAACCAAGCTTTCCTCTTTTTTCAGCACTTACATTTGTGTTTGTTCGGATGAATGTAAGGTTCTGCTACCTAATTAACTTCGACTTTTACATGTTTTGTCGTCCTATTTTGTGTTTGTACGCTGTAGCGACTGTATGGTGTGTGTGTCAAAAAACTAATATATTTTGTATTTTCCAACATATATTGTTTTAAGGTCAAATGTTCGTCACTCTTTGGTGGTTAAACCGTAACACATTTTCTACTACCCCAACCCCTGGTATACCTCTCCTTTTGTTTTGTTACCTTTCAATATATAATATGTTCAACAAGCTTCTTTAAATTTAATTGTTACCAATTTTTGTTTTGTTGCAAACAAGATACATGTTCATGCAAAATAGTGGCAACTTTTTAAAACCACAGGTGCATCAATTTATAAAAGATAGTTACAATCTACATCGTGAAGCAAATTTGATGAATTGGTCATTCCATGGCAACTACTGTCACACATCAAAATGACACGCCCACCACCCCTACCACAAAGCATTTTTCGTAGCTTTGCTTGATGGCATATCAGTTTTTATGCATAAATTTGGCAATTTTTTCATTTTCTATACGTATGATAATTTTAACTACCATTTTCTTCATAACAAAAAACTCATCTTTGTGTGCACCATCATACAAGTTCCTACGACTATGTTTGTCTTATGAAGTATTTTTGTATCCCGATTAAATCTGAGCATTCAGATTTTTAAGTATTTCATCCGAAACATTTTTACATGGCAACTTTATTTGACACGAGGTGACAACTTTAGTTGACTCGAGGTGGCAACTTTGTCCCAGTCCGTTTTTAAGCATAAAAACGCACCGTCTGGCACGCTCAAATTTATCATTGCCACACTTTTTTTTCAAGCACTGTAGTGGCAAGTTCTAAAAACCATGTTTTCAATATTTCTAACTAATGCCTATTTTATTAAATCAATAGCAACACCTTGAACTGGTCATTCCACGGCCAATACTGTTACATATCAACGTTTTTTTCCTCTACAAAAAACTCTTTGCCGCTTGCTTGCTGTCAAACTAGTTTTGTGTCACATACTGGCAACATTCAGTTTTACATGCATGGCAAGTTTACCATTTCTTCATCACAAATTTTTCATTTTAGTGCGTACCACTATTCAAAATCCCCACGATTCACATTGTTTCACATGCACATCCATGGACACTAATCTTCTGTAACTGGTTTCTTTGCACTCTTTTTATGTTTGGCCTGGATCTCAAGTGCTGATTTGTACCTAATATGCTTCGGTCGCCCTTTTGTGACTGTCCTGGGAGGGTTCTGGATGTGTGTGTGTGTGTGTGTGTGTGTGTGTGTGTGTGTGTGTGTGCGTGTTTGACGTGCCAGAGCCTACCTCAGAGTTATCTGTTAACGGCCATGTTGATGTAGTTGTGGCAGTTTTGATCTTTTTGGGGAATCGATGTAGAGCTTCCTTTGCCATCCTCTTCTTGATTGACTCTAGTTCCCTTTCCAATGCTTTCATGTGCCTCTCCACTGCCCTGCTCATTTCGTCATGCTTGCATGCGTCGTCTGCTATGTGTGCAAATCTTCTTGTCATTACCATATGCCTCACTGTGTCCATACTTGTGTTCGGACCATCTTCATGCACCGCGAGCACTTCCTGGGCGCCATGGGGGCAAAGTGCTTCATCAGCATTCCAAGTCCATCGCTCAAGTATGTACCTATCTGGCACTTTTTTACAGCACTGAAGTCCATGACCCTTAGTACGTGGCAGCAGAGCATCCCGTCTCTTTCAAACTTGCAACATTGACAGTAGTACACACCATTCGCTATGTCTGCTGTCACCATGTAGTTTCTGCCCTTGTCCGGGTCTTCATTTTCCGAGTCGGACAAGTCTCGCAGCATGCACACTTTGTAATTGTAATCGTCAATTCTAAGCACAGTGTACCCGCTGCATAGTTTTAGCTCATGCTGGAACCTCCAAGGAAATACCTTTAGTTAGCTGCTACTACATGGCAATTTTTTCAGTTGTATAAACATGTAAGCGTTTTTATTTTTCACAAATGCATGTCATCTTTTTTAAGTTCCACCTGACTGGCAAGATTATTGTTCTATGCATGGCAAGATTATTGTACTATGCATGGCAAGATTACTGTACTATGCATGGCTAGATTATTGCACTATGCATGGGAAGTTCATTGCACTACACATGGCAAGTTCATTCCGGCTCACGCACGTCCTACATCCAACTTCGCCTATATGTCACCACCTTTTTACCACACCAACTCTGAAATTATATCTGCCTCATGAATGGCAAGATTTTTTTATCATACATTAGTTGCACACACAATGGCAAGTTCAGTATTTTCATTAATGGCAACATTAGCTTCAAACACATGGCAAGTTCATTCTGCATTTGCATGACATTTTCTCCGTAGATTAGCAGTTTGCAACATCGGTCGTCACTACTTTGGCAACTTCATTGACAAATGCATGGCACCAACACTACCATATGCATGGCAAGTTTAGTGCGTCAACTGTTTTGCATTCTCAGAACAATGCATTCATTTACAAGGCCAAGCACTACGTGTACGGCAATATAACTACCACATGCATGCCAAGTTAATTTTTTTGAGTTGTTTCTATGCATGGCAAGATCAATATATATGCTTTCCAATATCAGTGAAATTCACATACGCTTTCGAAGAAAGACAGTAACCTGTAGAAAATTTGTTGTGTGTAAATTCTCATCATCTGTCTCTCCAATGGATTACATGAGTATAGCTGGGGGTTTTTCAGTGATGTGTTTGCCAACTATTGTAGCTCCGCGCCTAGAATTATTTGTTGTATTGCGCTGTACTGCTGGACAAATCTGAGAATTGAATTGCTAGGGTTCACATACCTTTTTATAACAGCGTTAAACCCCTCACTGCGTTGGGTAGTCTGCAGGAAGGGATAGAAACACTGCATAAAATAAGCTGGCACCCAGAATTTTCTCTTATTCCAAAGGTTCTGTAGGGTCTCATTGTCATGGACTTGGTACTTTTCTATCATTGCCTTCCAGCTTGTTTCGAACTCTTCTGGGGTTAAGCAATGGTCAACACATAACTCAAATGCTTTGTGGAGGTCCGGCCTTTCAGCAAAGAAGGGGCCTAATGTCTCTTCCGCCTTTTTATGACATGCCACCTGCAGTGCCTGTGTATGGTTGTTGGGAACACGTCCTCAATGCCTCCACGCATCCCAAAATCCTGGTCTGTTATCATGTTCATTGGCGCGAGGCCACCCATGCATTCCAGAAATGTTTTGAACAGCCAAACATAGCTGCTCTTATCCTCGTTGCAAACAAAACCGCATCCAAACTGCAGCAACTGGTTGTGGTTGTTTATCCCAATGAATGGACAGCATGGCATCTTGTACATGTTAGTTAGATACGTCGCATCAAACGACACACAGTCATGAAAGTGCTTGTAAGACCTGCGCACTGCACCATCTATCTAGTACATGTTCACAAGGCGGTCCTCATCATCCAGTTTTATTCTGTAGAAGAAATCTGGATCCTCTTTCTCCTTCTGCATGAACTATGCAATGGTGCCGTCCATGTCTGATAATTGACTTTCCCTGCGATACTTTGCTACCAGGTTTACCACATCTGAAGGCAGGTATGACAGGCTGCTCAGCTTGCCGCTTTTGTTGTGAATCATTGAGAGGATGTGCACCATTCTCCCAGGCTGGAGGTTGTAGTCATGCAGTAACTTCACGAACTGTTCCTCTTGCAGGGTGAACCCACGGTGAGCGCTCAGAAACTTCACAAGGTCAAATTTCTTTATCATGTCATGGTTGTGGTGCCCAACATATTTTGTTACCACCCATCAAGCCCCTTCCACGTTCAGCTTCATTGGGGCAGGGCAGTTTGTTCTCACCATAATATCTCGTCTGCATTCTGGGACTGTTGGACCATCACCCCCTTTTCTTGGTTTGTCTCTCCTAGACTTGTGACACCTCATCCCTGCTCGGTTGTACTCTCCAGTTTTCTTAAGCATTCTCCGATGATCCGTGTATATAGCAAAACCATGGTATTTTGCATAATGCTGATAGTACTCCCTCGCATCTTCAAATGTAGCAAATTTCATCCGCTCATACGGTTCTGCCAGCGGCGCCATTATAGACTGCATCTCGTCCTCAAGCGGCTCTTGTTGATCTTCACCATCATGTTCATCCCCGCTCTCTGTATCAGAGTTTCCATCATCAGATCCTGGGTTGCTTACTTCAGTCTCAACAATGTCATATCCAGTCGTACTTGACGTGCCTTCCATGCTGATAACAAGCGGTCTCTATTTGCTTGACTGATAGGTATGTTTTTTGTGTGAATGTGAAGTAGTCCTGGCAGTCGCCGCCCCTTGGTGCGAAGTACAAGGCCCTGCAATTTACAAGTACACAATTCACATTTCTCATTATTCTTATATTTATGCCCATGACAAGTCGTACGTCCAACACATGGCAACTTCCATTAATGTACTTCACTATATTCTCTCTTTTCTGGGAAATACACTGTAATATAGCTTCTTCTTTTTTCCCACAAAGATGTCAAGTGCATCCACATTCCTATGGCAAGTTAGGTATGTTATAGACCGTTAACTTGTGTACGATGATGCAGGCGTTGCTGTCACCATTGTCCTCCCCACGGCAGCATCCTTTGTTCCTGCATTTTTCTTAAAATTGTAAGTTTTCTTGCCTACGAACCTACTTTTTTCTTACTTACAACATGCATTGTTCTTTAAAATTCCAAGCTCACCACACAGTGCCATTGGGAACTGCTGCTATTATATTGTTTGTGTGCTGCCACTAGGCATTCCTTGTACGTTTGTCCTGTACCCCATGGCAGATGTGGATGCGTACAAACCACCTGCATTTTACTTATAGCGAATCAGATTTTCGTCCGTACGGAAGATCTTTTTCTAAATTCTTTTCTTAATGCATTTTTATGCATATCAAGTACCTTTGTCCATGTACTGTTGTAGCAGTGGTAGCAAAGGTCCATTTGAGTTTAGATCCTCATAATCCTGCACACCCCATGGTGTCATTTGCAGTGAGCCATAGAACCAGGGGTTCCCTCCATTTGTTTGGTCCATCCTCCTAATGAATGCCTTTTTGTTTCTCCCCCTTCAAATATATGCGAAAACATATCGTTAAACATTTTTTCTATATTTTCAGTACAACATGGCAATATTAGCAGCACACACATGGCAACGTGACTGGTTTTATGCATGGCAGTGTCAGTTGTCCACACATGGCAACATTCACTAGATCATGGCAGTGTTAGCAGCACACACATGGCAACGTCAGTAGTCCACACATGGCAACATTCACTTTATCATGGCAATATTAGCAGCACGCACATGGCAATATCAATTGTCCACACATGGCAACATCTGACTAGATAATGACAATGTTAGCAGCACACACATGGCAATATTAGCAGCACACACATGGCAACATCAGTAGTCCACACATGGCAACATTCACTTTATCATGGCAATATTAGCAGCACACACATGGCAATATTAGCAGCACACACATGGCAATGTCAGTTGTCCACACATGGCAACATCAACATTTGTACATGACAATATTAGCATCACAAGCATGGCAATGTCCATCAGTGCACACCTGGTTTCAACTGAAACTTTAGCTTCCCCTAACAAGTTCTTCTATCATCATTTATATGCTAACAATCATCATCATACACATGTCCAAAATTTATAATCAGTTTCCTCTGTAGCAACCACAATCATTTGCATGGCAACAATACAGTAAGGCTACTACTTTTTTCTACTATGTGTAGTACATTCTACCTTTTCACTAAACAATTAGGAAGATGGCAAGAACACCAAAACATAATTGGCAACAATTTTGTGTAGCAGTACGAACTTGCTTTTTCATTGTATTCATCATGCATGCTCTTTTTTTGCAAACAATGGTAAGTAGTTGATGGCACAAACAGAAGCTCTATGGATGAGTAACATGGCAAGATTTGTATGGTACTAACGGGAGAAGGGGGGCAGATTAGGAGTGAGGGGGCAAGGGAACGCGCGTCGACGGCCACAACTAACCTGCAATTACCTCAGATCTAGCCTACTTCTCGTCAGATGTTGACATGGCAACTTGCACTGGGTAGGGGCAGGGCAACAATGGAGGGGGCGGGGGGAAGGGGAACGATGGAGTGGCAGGCAGGGGAAATAGATCCTTGGATTGAGAGAGGTAGGGGATGGCCAGTTGGATCCAGCGTCTGATAGGACCGGGGTCACCGCCTGGTTATTGGGGCTCGTGCAGGCGTTCGGGCCTTATGATTGACTGCCTGAACACTTTTGTTCGGCACGTGATGCTCCCGCTCCGAACAACTAGTTCGGACCGGACTCCAGTAAGCCCGAACATTCGCCACTTATCGGCGTCCAAAACCTTTTGTTTCCTAAACCAAGAAATTGGATGATATTTTGCAGATTCTCAGTATCGGCGGGAAAGTATCTAGCAATAAAATGCCCCAAATTTCTTAGGGACGACGACTCATGGCTGTTAAAGGCATCATCACATCTAAGAAAGTCCAGGAAGGGGGTCTACTACACCACAACTCACAAGGAGTCTTGGCTCCAAGTATGGAGACTAAATGAAGAATCAGAATCCCATGGGACGCCGCCGGTGTGGGAGATGGTGCATTATGTTGACATTGAACCTCCCATGAGGCAACTATTGCACGGAGCCAACATATGAGCCAGTCTTGGATCTTAGATCACGAGGATGCCAAACCAGCGGAACTTGGATACTATGAATGGGACTCTGACAACAATCATGATGTTACTCCTGTTGCAGGAGAAGGCGATGGTGATGACGACCATAGTAAGCGCTACTGGGCTTGTTCGTTGGACCATCTAGGGCACCATCCAGACAAGGAGATTGCTTTCTTGGCTTCTCTGTGCGATGGTGGGGTCTACGCTTACTTCTTGGGCACCAAACATGCTCTAGTACTTGGGTGACAATTCCCCCTCACGGGGAGAACAATTTATTACCCCACCCAGAGTGAGGGAGTCATATGTGTACACACCTTGTAGGTTCGATATTCTTCCTGATGAGAACGATACTTTGTGCTGATCTGGGTAGTTAGATATGACAATATTGATACTCAACTTTAATGAACAAGACAACTGAGTATGTAATTCGCATACGATTTTTTTCTTGAAGCGATTTTCATGTACAGGGCAATGCAGCAAACTACAGGCGGGATAATGGGCTAATACAAGAGTTGACGAAAGTGGGCACTTATTTCATTTTTGGATTGTGATATTTGGCACATGTGTGCCATATAAACAAAACTGCCACACCTCTATTTATTTCATTTTAAAGTACCATACGATCCCTCGTTCTTTGACCTCGCCTCTTTCCAAATGACCCCGCAGGCTGGCCTGAGAAACCTGCTTCTCCCGCACATCTCGGGCGCTCACCCCCGAGAAAACTGCCACTTCTTCACATCTACCACATGATTTCTCCTCAGGACAAAGTTACCATGATATTCATATGCAAGTTATCAGGCCTGTGTTACATAACTTACCGTGCTATTTACATAGAACGTATCAGGTACTATGCTTCAACAACTACACCCTTTCAAAGTTACCACTGTGTTTTGTACACAAGTTATAAGGTCTTCGATGTGTAAAATACCGTGGTACTTACACATAAGTTATCAGGGTATATGTACATCAACCTCCCCCGAGTCAAAGTTACCATGGGGGATTGTACATGAGTTACCGGGTCTACGGTTCGTATATTATCATGGTACTTGCACCTAAAAACCTGGGTGTGTTTCGGTAGCTTTTTCCATAGGTCAAAAATTACCATGATGTTTTTGCGTAACTTATCACGCCTATAGCACGTGTGCCCCTCATGACACTAAATATTATGTGATTTTTCCGTGGCACGCCATGTGTTGTGTTCATCCAAGAGGCCCACGCGCGAGGCAAGTGTATGTTTTTAACAACTTATATATTTTCCTTTGGTAGAAAAGTTACCATCGTGTTTATATTGCAAGTTATCGGTTATGCGGTGCTTATATTATCATGTTATTTACACACAAATTATTGGGGATGTTTTGAACAACTTTTTCCCAGGGCAAAAAGTTATCATGGTGATTCTAGGTAACCTATCAAGCCCGCAGTGCTTAAAATATCATACTATTTACACAAAATTTATCAGGGATATGTTTCAGCAACAAATCCCTCCCCCTCCACGGGTCAAAAACTTATCATGGTGTTTAGTTATCGCAGTGCACATGTTTTCATACTATTTACACATAAAAATGCCAGGGGAGGGAGGTATACTAGCGTGCTATTTACACAGAAGATACCGGAGTATCTTTTCAAAAAAAAAATCCCTACGGTCAAGTCGGGAAAATAACTTGCTTTCACATATTATCCATTTCTACAGTTTTTTTTCTTATTTTTGTTTTACAGTTTTTCTCACAAAATTTCACTGTGCCGGCACAGTACTCCCTCAACGGTAGTACTACCACGGGAGAGAGGCCAGCAGCAGCAGGTAGACGAGCCATGAAAGCCTCTGGATGCAGGAACAGAGGAGTAACTGTGGCCCCCCGCAAAAAAAGGAGTAAACTGTGGCGTCCCCGCAGCGAAATTCTGAATCCCCACAGTGGGACCCACCTGGCAGGAGGCGTGGCCTTGGCAGCGGCAGGCAGCGTGGCAGTGTCGGCGCAGGCTCTCATTCCCTGCTATTAATTCCTCTGGCCTTAATGTTGCTAGTCACCGCCAGCCGGGCCACCATACTGTGGAGCCGGAATGCCAGTAACTAGTGGGTAAGGAAGCGAGTGCACGTAAGCCTATACTCAGGACAAAACTGCATGCCGCGGGCCGGACCAGCTGTGCATGCAGACCTGCGGCAGCGCGGGATGTATCTTCCGCCGCGAGCGCGACTATGTCACCCGCTGCGACGCGGGCCCAGATTTGCTCGACGAGCACCTGTCAGCCAACGCACAGCACAGTGACTGCGCTCGCGCGGCTCCCAAGAAGCACTAATCCAAACCCCTTGGCTTATCCTACGCTGCTGCTGCGCTGCCCAGGCCAGCCATTGTGTTTTGGAGCAAGGCGAAGATGGCCGCAGCCCGCGTGCAGGTGATCCTCCTGAATTGAGCCCCTGCATGCAGGGCGAGCATTTTTGTATACAAAAATAGACGCACGTTAAGAATGGTGGCCAGAGATCGTGGAGCAAGATGCCTCAATCGGTCACTGGATCTCGACGAGGAGGTTGGGACATCCTCATGGGTTAGTTTAGTTTATAACAATAGCTAAATGGCAATCGACTGATTTTAACTATTGTGACAGCAGATTTTAAATAAAGGAAGGAGAAGGAAGGGCCTCGGCGGATTATCTATTTTAGGGTTTACGGTGGGGGTGGGGGTGGGGCTTCGTCGAAGAAAAAAGACTAGACGCGACCGGGGCTAGAGACACTATTAGGGAAATGTTTATACACAGGAGCTCACCAGTAACACTTTTAAAAAGGAAGTGATGCAGCAGCAGCGCTTTGTCATTAAGAGCGCTGCTACTATGCACATAGCGGTAACCCTGTAGATACAAAACACGCTATTATTATAATTGCCAGACCGTTGCAGGCAGGCTAGGTATACTAGTAATGCTCATACATAAAAAGCGCCACCGTTATTGAACTTAGCAATAGCGCTTTTCTCTAACCAGCGCTACTGCTAAATTCAGTCCCCTCCTAAGACCAAAGTTTAGTCCCACCTCGCTCCGCGAACTGAATGTTTACCACCTAAAATATGGTGCTTCTCAAACTATCACAACCACTTAGTCTTCATTGTACTCTATGTGTAGGATTTGTGGCAATATGAATCTTCGCCGGTTCCATACTAACAATTTAGATTCTACGCAAAAAGATCAATGATGACCAATGCTTTTTTTAATTTGATGCTTTTTTACATGCTAATGATCATAACCTTAGTAGTAGCACTGATTCCACAAAAACGCTACTGCTAATGATCATAGTAGTAGCGCTTGTTCCACTAACGCGCTACAGCTATGTATCTTAGCAGTAGCGGTGGTTACGGGCCAACGCTACTACTACGAGTACCTTATCCACACGCCTCGGCCCACGCGCATGCTCACTCTTCCCTCACACTCGCACTCGCTCACTCCGGCGCGCGCCGTCGACCAGCAGCGCCCCCAAGGTAACTCCCTCCCTCCCTCTCCGCCCTCCTCTCCCCTCCCTCTCGCCGCCCTCCTTCTCTCGCCGCCCTCCTCTCCCCTCCCATCGCCCTACCTCCATCCGCCACCCCTCCTC